>NW_005841952.1:2457998-2534913 GCF_000455745.1 Alligator sinensis
ATCTGTTGATAGAAGGGACACACTTCTGGCTTCTGTGCATTGACTCTGTGTGGTTCATGGATCAAAAGCCATGTTTATCCCTGCTAAATAAGTAGTGGTGATCCAAGCGATATAGTGAAGGATACAGACCTTGAAATGAAAAGTACTAGCTTTACACATCCAATTGTTTATTGGACTATGAGGTGCTGCAGGGATGCCAAGGGTTAAGTTACTAGTTCATAAAGCAAATATTTCTCTTTAGTATGGAACTATTCTTTCATGCTCCAGTCTTGGCCAAACCAGTTGGGCCAGCTGCCCCTACTGCTTGCATTTGAACTCCTTAACTTTTGTCATTACCTTCTTTTCTCTTTCTTGCAGCTGGTTTCTTTACACAGCTTGCTCTGGTTTGAACTAGCTCTTACCCCTTCTGCAATGTGTCTGGTTACCAGGGAATTTCTGCTTGCTTGACCAGAGGCAGCAAGACAAAACCTGAGAGTTGGTTTAAGGTGAGGAGCTTACCTACAGTAAAGTGGGGAGTCTGCTTCAGGGACAGCAAGGCTCACTGTGGAAGGTGATGGAGCCCTTGTCACTACCTAGACAGGCAGGCATTTCTTTCTGAAGCCCAAAGTCCAAATCCTGGCAGTAGCCCTGCACCAGTGCACGTTTGCACCATGCTCTGCCATCAGAAGGCTGGGAGTATGATTTCTAAACAGTTGTAGGCTCGTGCACGGTCCCCTACTGCATGCAGACACTGTGAGTTTGTATTAAATTTCACAACACAGACTTCACAGGAGTCTGAAGCCTCATGCATTATCGGGACATTAGCCCAGCTTAAATCACACAGTGGTAATGGCTCTAAGTGCTTTAATATCTTATGTAGGAGATGAAGCTCTTGCAGACAGATGGCTAGGTCCTGCCCTGTGATCCAAATACAAAATGGCTATTGGCATCAGCAGAAGGGACACACATTGTAGTTGGACCCCCTACCCCATAACTGAAGAGGGAGCTGAGAATCAACTAGCTGGCTCCAGTCTCACTGGAGGAAGTGGTAGAAGCAGAAGGCCCTTTAATAAAATGGCCATCAGCCCCAAGTGTAGCCAGCACATCATGGCCTCATTGGCAGGCCTGGGGGGTAGTGGGTCAGATGACCCAGAGAAAGGAGAATATAAGCCCAGGGCTTGGAGCAAGGGGGCAGTCTGGTCCTGCATGCTGCAGGATGTGGGTGATCTGGGAGAAGGCCTGCACTGACCAGGAGGAAAGACTCCAGACTGCGAAGGAGCTGCAAGGAAACCCCTGCACCACTGGGCAGCAGCAGATAGAGGTTTGAGCCTGTGTTATAGCATTACCACAGAGTGGTGATGACCCAGGACAAGGGACCTTTTTGTTCAGGAGCAAGTGCTTGTATTTTTTTTGTTAGTGTTTGAATACCAGAGGACCAGGCTGCAGCTGTAAGAGCAGAGGAGGCTGTTAAGAGAGGGTGCTAGGGGCACCCCAGGTTCTAGACTCTTTGAAGGGACAGAAGCGCTGCTGGTGGCAGACAGCAAACACTGAGGTGCAAGCCCATGGCCTGCGAAGGGTGAGAGACCAGGGGACTGAGGGCCCTAGAGCCTGCAGAAAGCATGGCTGGAGCTGGAGTCTTAGGGTTCTGGTACAGTGGACCTCTGGTGAAGAGACCCAGCTAGAGTGAAGTGGGTAGAGGCCAGGGGACTTCAGCCCAAACAAAGGCATAAGGATTAGAGAAAAACCCCTGTGCCCTCTAGGGGCAGGCTCCCTGCCCATCATAACAAAGGCATGGCAGGTATGCCAGGGTGAGAGGCCAGAGCAGGGCAAGCAGAATAGGACCCAGGCGGCTGCTAGTGGGGGTGACTTGACTGTCCTAGCACCAGATGTGCTACACATGTATCTGAGGGCCCCATTCAGCCAGGCAACACCTCTGGAAGAGGATCTTCCATTGCCCTTCAGTAGTTAAAATTTTGAGTTCTGGAAAACTTCATAGATTTCATAGACATTAGGGCTGGAAGGGACCTCAGAAGATCGAGTCCAGCCCCCTACCCCAAGGGCAGGAAGTCAGCTGGGGTCATAGGATCCCAGCAAGATAAGCATCCAATTCTCTCTTGAAGGTGTTCAATGTAGGTGCCTGAACTATCTCTGATGGCAGGCTATTCCAGACCTTGAGGGCTCGGACAGTAAACTTAAAAAATGTTAATTATGCTCCTGCCTACATAGGCTCTTGATGTTCCCATTTCTGACTTGTGGGGGATCTTTTTCAGCCCCTAGACTGAGTCACTCTGCACACCCACCAGCTTGATTCCCAGCATGTATGTCATTGTACAAGCCTTAAAAATAATTTTGCTCCACCCTAATTGCAATGATCAGAAATTAGCACTGCAGATTCAACATCTCAACAGACTGCTGCATAAGGGGCCACTTGAGCCTGCCAATGATGGACACATCCTTTTATGCCTGTAGGATGGAGAGTGTTTGCATTGCCATTAACTCGGAGGTAGGTTTTGTTTTGATATCTCATTCATAATCCAATTTCACAGACGGGGAACCTTTTCCATTACCTTTTTCAGCAGTGCCACCTCCAGAAAGTGAAGCATCTCCAATGGGCAACACAGTGCAGCCGGTCAGTGGGTAGCTTGTTGTGGCTGTAGGCAGAAAACAAATGTAGCAGTGAGTTTCCCCCCTACACGCATCTCTGAAGAGCTGTTATTTTCATAGCATCATTACAACCAACATCTACTGAAGCTAAAGATGGCAGACTGGTAGTGGGGTCTGCCAGCACTGCAAACAGCTCTTAATCCTCCATTAAAGATGACAAAAATGCTAAAATCATGACTGCCTAAAATCCATGTAAATCCATGTATTCACACAGTGCATACCATACAATCTCTATGGTGCTGCTGCCCCTTGGGGATGCTGATGAGATTCCAACTTTGCCCAACTTCAGGTACTTGCTCTTTAAAGTTGTTCCCACCCAACAGCTAGGTACCTAAGGACTAATAAAAAAGTTGTCCTTGTGAACTGCAAATTGAGGCACTTGCCTATCTGCTGGTACTAGAGCTTTCGGAGAGGAAGAATGATTTACCTCTGCATTGTGTCTACATGTGCTTGTGAAACCTGCTCTGATCAGTACCACTTACAGACTTTTTTTTTTTTTTTTTCCAAAAACATTATAACAAAAATCAAAGTGATTGTAGAACTGGTATGGACCCACCCTTGTGAGAGAGATCTTGAGAGTTGAGGCTTCCTGGCAACCCTGCAAGTTAACATCCCTCTTCACCTTGTTATCATTCAAATCTAAGCTTCCAGGTCACTGTACGGTAGAGGACTAGGTCATTTGCATTGCTAATACCAGTCGATTCCCTACTTGGACATTAATTGGCTTCCCTTTAGCATAGCAGTGAGAATTTTATTTCTTAGGTGAAGGCATGAGACTAACTTTCAGTTGCAGGTGGAAAACGTTGGGCTGGAAGCCAGTCAACCAGGCCCTTCATCTTCCAAGGCTCTAGTGCACTGCAGTTCTGGGCCAAAACCATCCCTTCCCACTACTCCTGGTATTGCCCTTTTTCTTAAAAGCTTGTTTGCAATCTTGAAAGTTAATTCCCATTAAGGTAAGATGGGGACTCAGAGTATCACAGCCATGTAAGGTAACTCTGTGTGGACACTTTTAAGGCTGAGAGGAACACAGCACTTTCATCCCAGAATAACAACAGCTATATAAGGAGTTATTTAGCAGTAGCTGCCCTTCAATAGCTCCATGGGTAAGAAGCTGGTAGGAGTGCTACACACTCGGGGGACAGGTTTTTAATTTATTTTGACCATGGCAAGCGCAGCCCTTGGCCTATTGTCTGCAGTCAGTCAGGGTGCTTCCTCCTGTCTCTTTTCCTGGAAACCTTGATATGCCTGGATTCAGCATGGAGTACAAGATTTGCAGGGCTGTTAACCAATATCTCATTCCCTTCCCAACCCATAGATCTGGTCCGTGTCACTGGATGGGAATTGCTGTGGCAGCACATACAACAGGTAACTCCAGTTCCTGAGGCCAGCAACCTTCTTGCTAGAGACATTGTACAGAGGCTGGGAGCAGGGAGTGGGGGGGATAAAGAGTCTCCAGGCAGAAGCTACTGCTCCTGCCTGCAATCTTCTCTGCTGCCCTCCCCAACCCTCGTGGTGGGGCAGGCAGGGGTAGAGCTGGTGGGTGGCTTTTGAAATCCCGTTTCACAAGAGCAAACCTGCACCAACTGTGCTGCAGGCAGGGCTCCTTCACCACCTGAGGCCTGACCCAGAGCCCCCCTGAAGGTGAAGAGGGTCTTTCTGCTGACTTGAGAAAAAGCCTTTAGGTCACATTCTTTTAGCTGAGATGTGGGTCAAGATTAGAGCCTTGGAAACTCTTTCCTAAACTCCAAATTACTGTGGCCACTGAGAATTTGACCCTTCTTTTTCAGATGGCCTGCCACTTCCATGCACAAGAGGGTTTGAGTCCCCAGAGCTTCAGGAAAGCTGGAAGCCTAGTGCCCAGGCATCTGCCTCCTCATCCACTTGCTTCCAATTTTAGCTGAGGAAATACAGAGATCAGCACTGTAGGACCATGGCAAGGGAGCATGGATGGGTGCTCTGCATCTCCCCAAACAATGAGCTCAGGTGCAAGCTAACCGAAAGAAATGCCTCATTTTTGGCAAGCAGACTCGAAGGCATAATCAGGCAGAGGAATATCAGCCTCAGTTTACCTTTAGCTGTTTCAGGGTGTACACAGCTCAGAAGTGGTGCAGTTTCTTCAAAACGGAAGCCTCCACTTCTTTGTGGCATGGCCTGACTGGCAAGGGTGCTAGCAACAGGATGCTCTTTAGGACCTCAGTAGTGTTGAGGGGGGGTTGGAGGACAGTGGAAATCAAGTCTCTATTATGCCATTACTTAGTTTCATTGGAATTTCCCAGAACGACCTCCAAGCCTCCTCATGAGACTGCCCCATTCAGCAACCCAGTGCCCTTACTTCACCTTATGTGTAGTATTCACTGGATTAAGTGGATAAAGAGCACCATAATAGTTTCTGCCCTGCTGGAGACAAGGGGCAAACAGCAGGAACTTTCGAGGACAGCCTTCCCCTCCAAGATACCCACCTGCTAGCTTGCACTCCTGCTCCTGGCCCCACATATCTTCCCTACTTGCCTACCCATTGCTTATCCCAAACTGAATCTGTAGCATTGAACTAGAACAGGCAACACAGGCCACCTTGAGTTTTTTAAGGGGTGTCTAGGAACTTACCCAGATAACCTACAATTAACAACAAAAATGAAAGAAAGAAAGAAGCTTGGTTTGAGCCCTAGGCAAAGGAAGTTCTTATTCCACATTTCTCTGGGCCCATTTATAGTTATGAAAGCAAAAAAAACCCCAATCACCCCCAGCAAAACAAACTAACAGAGAGACAGTCATAAATAAAGGATCCCTCGCTATTATTCATAGGCAAAAGAGAAACTCAAGTATTATCTCTAGTCATTCACTGACCCAACTGTTTAAAAGCAAAAAATACCTCTGAGAACAGGACCTTTACCAATAGCCACTGGCTGATAGATGCCACCATCTTCCATGCACAGATGCTTTTGTATGTTCAACTAACTCAGAAGCCGAGTACGTGCTGAGCCAACTTCGAGCAGCCCCACACAGAGGGAGGCTGCTTCCCCTGGTGCCTGAAGCAGCAAGGTCTATCGGTGCAGCTGTGCTAAATGAGTCAAGATTAGCAGGGGGAGAACACACCTGATCTAAGGCTGCTTCATCAAGGGTGAGCTGCTGAAATGCAAATGACTTTGAAATGGTGCCCACAGAAAGGTCAACAAGGCACAGTAAGATCAGAGTGCTCTTGCATGGACATGGCAAGCATATTGATTAAGCAGGGGATCCTGTTCATTGCTGTCACACGGACATGGCAGAGCTATCCCCTCTTACAAGCATGTTGATTAAGCAGGGCATCCTGCTTGCTGCTGTAACATGTGCATCTGCATAAACTTGGCCTCTGTGTCAGCGAGTTGGCAAGGGGAGGGTTTCACTTGCAACTGAAGCAAGCTTGGTTTCTGTATGAATATTAATCCTTGGTCTCAGTGTCTCACTGAAATGCGTTATTCCTCTGGAATCAAACCTTGAAGATCTCTCAGTTTTGCTTTAGGCAACACTCGGTGACCGCAGCTACAAGCTTTCCTGAATAAAAGCTACAGGTAAAACCACTTTCAGTACTGGTTCTCACAGTGTAGGAATTAGAAGGAGCTGCACTCCTACTCACCGAGGCCTTGCCAGGTTTGCATGTTTGAAAGGAACAAACATTTCTTAAACAAGCAGCGTGTCTGTGCCCAGAGACATTATGTGATTGGCTATATTCCTAACATTAGAGTTGGCCACAGGACTTGCATCTCGTTGTGCAGGGTTTTGCCCAAACAGAGCCTCTGATCTTGCAACCGCTTGTGTTAACTTTAGCCATTTGGATGGTTGTTTGCAAGCACAAAACTAAGCTCAAGGAATAGTACTGGCAGAATATGGGGCCAGAAAATGCAGGTACCTCCCTGTCCCAAAGCACTTAGCTTGTCAGGGCAGGGACATGCCATCTGTAGGAGTACAATATCCAGCCCAGTGCTGATAAACGCAGCTTTCTGCAGCTGGAATATAAGCATTTTGAAATTATATGGATTAATCTAACTAATGGGATGGATTTAGCTAATGGGCATCCTACTCTGACCTGTAGGTTAATACACATGCATGCTTTGTTACGCTGGCAGAGGTCCGTTCAGCATAATCAACCTACTATCAACAGAAAGAAAAGCAAGGATTCATAAGCACACAATCTCATGAAGCAGGTTGGTCTTGCAGTAACAGCACAAGGAAGGGCATCAAGGTCACAGGATTATATTCCTGTCTTTGCCACAGAGGCCCTGTGTGGCTAGATCAGGTTCTCAGTTTCCGAGGTGGTGCATAACCCTCTGATCCCAATGCCTTTAAACAGAGGTGTTGCATTTCTGTATTTTCTTCTATAACGGGGACAGAAGTTCCCTGTCTCACAGCGATGTTATAACATTTGCATTTGATCAGCTGAAAAAGTGAGTGGTGATCTGGGGTGACCTTGGGTTTGGGAGCCCAACCTAATTTGCAGAAGGCAGGTACTTCAAACATTACTGTCCTTTTAAGTTATTTCAAAGTTGGGCACCTCAAATCATCAGCTGTTTTTAAAAATCTTTGCCTCAATTCATCTGCAAGAAGTGCTTGGGATCTCTGACCGGATAGCCATACATCTAGCAATAGGAAAACCTGCTGGAATAAGGCAAAGCCTAATGTGGACCCTTGCCTCCAGCTCATTTCTTGCTGAGGTTTGAAGTCTGGCTCTCTGCTTTGTCCCCATTATCATTTTTGAAGTCTTCTATCCTAAATCTGCTTGCTCTGGTTACACCTGGAAGTAGAAGTGAGACAAGCTCTTCTCATTTTTCTGCCAGCTGAAATGGAAGTTAGGGACGGGATATTTCACACAGAGGGGCAACATATTAGTTATGTGATCCACCTGATTTGCAGTCTAGGCCTGGAAAAGCTTTCAAAACCTCTGAGGTTTGCCCGTTGCATCCTCTATAACTGCAAACAGGCAAACATCAAACAGCTGTGTACTTCTGAATGCAAGTTGGGGCCAAACCTGTTTCCCCGTCGGGCAACAAGCCGTCTATGGGTTTCAACAGGAAAAGGAGCTGGCATTTTACCAATCACTTGGTGTCAGCTGACAAGGAATGTCCTGAGCTGAAGCCTATCTTGATAATAAAAATACTGTGAATGGTCAAGTTATTTATTTTTCCGACACATCAGTTTGTAGGCCAGCCAATGCTGAGCCCTGCATAGTCTCCATACCACCCCAGTTACAAGCCTTGTAAAACTTCCACACTAGAAAGCAGACGGCTCTTTAGTTTGAACCTCTGGAGCAGCTACAGGAAAAACAACATTGTTCTGTTCAGGTCTAACCTCCTCCATGGCAACTTCATCATACTGGCCTGCCAGACTGATGCCTTATGAGACTACTGGAGGCTCCCAGACCTGGCACTGAGCGAGTGCCTCATGTGGGCCCAAGGCTGGTTTTGCCTCTACCAGCGTGCTTTGGTTTATCTAATAGTTATTCCAAATGTGTGTTTGGAGACATCAGAAGGCAGAGTTAACCTTAACCACAGCCAGATAACACAGTATAGCATTTCGGACACTGCTCTGTTCAGCCACTGAGCGGTCAGGTCCACACATCCCCGCTTCAGATCAAGATCTCTGCCCTCTTGTATTACACCAATGACAGGCAGTGCTGGTTTTCAGGCTCTCCCCAAATCTTTAGGCTGTCCCATCTTCTTCAGCATCACTGCATCCAATGCTACAGATTCAGGGGCATGGCAGGAAGCTATCAGAGCCTGTTGCGGGTTATGCAGCAGACACACTGACCTGATGCTTTGAGGCAGCAAAGCAGCAGGATCAGTTCTGCAAGCTCAGCATGTGCCATGAATGAAGGGGGTGCAGAAGTAGGCCTATATGTAAGGGAAAGGGGAGAAAAAAATTCTCATTTCTTATGGGTTACCTCCATAACTAGGACTGGGCCTGGAAATACGTTTGCAGCATTTAAAGGAGGAATTTTTATTCTCTTCCCTTGGAAAGTCTCTCTCTCTGGTTCAACCTACTCACGGAAGAGTGGAAAGAGCCCCTCCCAGGTCACATTAGAGGTGCTTGAGACAAAGGAGTCTGTCCTTGCCGTCTGCTAGCTAGTCACAGGAGTGGGTGCCTCCTAGGCCAGCCATTTAAACAAATATGCTGGTGCCTGCCTATATTGAGAGAGAGGAATGCGCTGGTACCAGCAGGGAAAGAAAGGAATTGGCTATGATGGATGGATGCATGGACAGATTACGCTCTTGCTTCTCTGCTGGTACCAGCAGATTCTTCTGTCCCATGTACCACTTCCCCCTCCAGGCACTGCCACCTCCTCTTGTCCTCCCCTCGTCATGCTGGGTTCGAAGGGGTCAAGGCATCATCAATGCAGACTAATCGTCCTTAGCGTGCGCTACATAAGAGCCTCCCTGAATGCATGCAAGAGCAGGGAGGTGGCTGGGATACAAACAGGTTGCTCTAAGTCATCTCCCTGATGGATTACAGTCTCTTGAATGGAGGAGCGTTGTGCAGTCAGGGTGGGACATGGGAACAGCACTGTTTACTACATTGGAGAGGGATTATTGGTTTACGGGTTGTAAAGGTTGAATGGGGTCGGCAAGCCGGAGAGGAGAACAAGCACTCCCAGCAAAGTGAGCAGACAGAAAAATGGGAAGGGGAGAGATGAAACCGGAGAAGTGCAGGGTTTGTGGGGAGGACACATGGAGAGGAAACTAAGCTTTCTGTCTCCTTCCTCACCCCCAAAGGACTCGCTTCTTCCATAAGGCCCTACAACCACTGCACGCTTAATATTTCTGTAAACTCCTTTCAGGGGCTTCTCATCCATCCTGCCTCACTGGACTTGGTTTTCAGGGGTGCTGAGTCCCCAGTGTCTCCACTGTGGAGAATGGGATGTTCACCTCTTTCTTTAGGCAATAAAATGTTCTCTGGCCTGTTATGTGGGCATTATTACTGCTCAGGAGAGTCATCCTACCAAAGGCAAGAGTGAGAAAGGGAGGAGGAGGAAACAGAGCAGGGCATACAGAAAGAAGTGAAGGAGGGAGGGAGACGGAGTGAGGGATGGGTGATGTATCTCAGACAGATTAAAAACATACCGGAAGTTTTGTATTTTAAGCAAATAGAGTAAATTGAGCACAAGATCAACAAATAGCTGCCTGCCAAGAGTGAATTGATTCCCCCTAAAGCAGAAAGCATGGTTGCCAAGACAGGCTCCCGGAAACAAGAGGGGCAGGGGAGCGAGCCAAAGCTCACATGGTGTTGCTTTGCTTGGCCTCCACTTGATTAACATCATGCTCAGAGAAGAGATGGGGAGAAATGTGGACACACAGTGAAATACATGACAGAAGGGGGAAGAAAAAAAATCTCCTTGTTTTAATTTTAAAGCTACCTAGAGGGCAATACCCTTTTAGCTTTTTGCTTTCTTTCGCAAACAGAAAATGTGGGGTAGTAAGAGAGGTGGTATTTAGATTTGAGGCATCAAAATGAAAAGAAAACACATGGACATTATTTTTGTCTTTCTGACCTATTTCCAAATAATGAGATATTTGCTGAAGGCAGATTACACTGCACACAGTTCTCTCCTCGGCCTCACTCCATGGATGATACCCATCACATGCCAACCTCACGAGGGATTTTGCTTGTGGATTGACCATGCACCACTCATCCAGCCCACGGGGTCAGAAGCAGTTCTGCCCTAATTTGTTCATCTCTGACCATGTAGACCGTTTCCAGGAACTTCCTCAAGATTGTCTCTCCCCTAAACACTTCTCATTCTCCAAGAGAGAATATTTAAAATATGCAAAAGCTGGTGGAGAATATAAATTTATGGGGCATATAAATTCTAAGTATTTTTTTTTCTACGGGGATCATAGCATTTTCAATAATTGAATGGCTTGGTCCCATAAATATGTTTCCGTCGTTTCCTGGTACATGAAGCAAGGGAGTCGCATTCCCAAGGCACAGAGATGGCTCCACTGTCCAGCTTTGAAGGCTGCTATCCTGCTGTGCAAATTAAAATTTCAATGGCTCTGCTGGCATGCAGATTTCAATGCGACATTATATATAGGGCCTTGCAACTGAGGAGGCTGAAACACTTGAATTAAAACCACAAGGGCCTGAACCCTTCCGAGTCTTTGGAAAAGCACCTTATCCCAACTCCTCAGCTGGCTGCTGTCTCTAAAGAGGGACTATATGGAGATCCAGGTTTGTAGCTTGGGCTCTGTTCACAGCATCCTGTGTAGTATCAGGCTCATTTTATAGGGGGGGAATTGAGGCACAAATATGGAAAGACTTGTCGACACACTGTTAGCACAGGCAGGGATAGAAAAACCACTCTCCCCAGCTGCCAGTTCCTTCCTCATATTAACCAGGATTCCCTCTAATGCATGGGTGCTTCCTCAGACAGCTTAGCATCTCTTTGATTCATGCCGAGAGGATGTTTCTATTGTGAGCATACCATGCTCGCATCCTGCATGCATCCAGTCAAAGGATGGCTTTTCTTTGTGCAGTCATTCAAGGACCATTCTGTTCTTGTTACGCCCTCATTACTCTTCCTTTGATCTCAATTTTCTATCTCAGTTTTCTTTTTAAAGTGAATGTAGTGCAAGCAAAGCACACTGGTCAATTAAACTCCTGGGGCACTGCAAGAGTCCCTCCGGCTGACCAATAACATGACATGAAAGGATCAGCTGGGGGCTCTAAGGGAAGTATTACCCCCCCACCAAAAAACACAATTAGTCTGTAAGATTTATGGCCATGAGATATAAGTGCGGTTGAGGGCTTTGCAGAATTTCAAGGAATGTGACGAGGGACTAGATCATAGGATCTTCTTGCTGGGATCTTATAATTCTTCCTGCTCCTGGGGCAGGGGCTGGACTCGATGATCTTCCAAGGTCCTTTCCAGCCCTAACGTTGATGAATCTATAGAGAAAACAGAATCTATGGATCTATGGATACATTTTTTGCCGGCTGTCTTCACTGTACTGAGTGAATATCACATCTGTCCTCTCTTTCAACTGCATGGCAGCCACTGGTGGAACCTGGTCTTTCACCTCTCTCATATATTTATTTCTTTTTTAACCATTTTGAGATTCTTTGAGTCACGTTTCGTACAACCTGCCTTCTGTGTAAGAGAGACAAAGCAGACAGTTGAGCAGAAATGAGAGATCCCTGGTAACTCCTGCTGGCCACTACATTTGACATAAAAGAACTGAAACTACATGTCAGAAGGACCAGGTCCTCACTGCCATGTGTGACCACCCCAAACTCTCAACTCAGATGGGTGTCCTGCTGGGAAGACCAAAGGCCAGGAAAAACGAACTCCCATCTCAGGAAAGTAGGAATTGATATGATGGTCAAACCACTGTGATCATCGTCCTCATGCAATACAGCATCCTGTCTGACAGTGACTGATACCATTTCAGAGGAAAATGCAAGAAACCCTGCAGTAGGTAACTATGGGATAATCCACTGCCGGGGATAGATTTTGCCTACATTCCTGTTGCCGGTGTGAAGAGGGATTTGGGTGGTATGTATGCCGTGGCTAACTTTCTGCACATGGAGAAATTCTCGTCGAGGACCTGTGCTGTCACATCTTAAATTCCTTCTTAGGCCATTATGTGGGTGCATGCGAGGAAAAAAACCCAACCTAGATAAGAATAATTTTGCCAGGTCAGTTCTTCCTCTTCAAGCTCGGGCAAGGGGTGCTTGTTCAATAAGCATGGTTTTCTAAGGTGGGGTGGAGAAGCCAGAGCAAATGCAGATTTATAACAAGGCTTCAACGTCTTCCTCATTCTTACATTTACTTACGGGTGCCTGACAAAGCATAGGTAAATACAAATAAAGAGACATTGCTTGAGGCAGTACATGAATCATTAACGGAGGATGTCTGCTGACTTGATACAGTTCAAAACACATTTATCATCTGAAAACAAAATATCTAAAAATTATTATTCCCTGCCCTCTGCCAGAGATCTGAGTTCAAGGATCCACTGAGTGTCTGTAGCAGCACAGAATTGGCTATCTCCTCCTAGGCAGAGCTGGCCTTAGGGGTGGGCGACATGAGTGACCACCCAGGGTGCCATGGTCGGGGGGTGCCACATGCATGCACACATGCGTGAGCAGGCTATGCTCACATTAGCGCTCTCCCCCTGCCCATCCCTGCCCCAGGCAGGAGGAACGGTGCCAGCCCGACCTGCCCCCCCACTTCCAGTCACTACTCAGTTGGAGCCAGGCAGCGTGGGCAGCAATAGCAATGCCTGCTCGCCCACCTGCCTGGCACGCATGCTGCTCGGGCTCCCTGCCAGACTGCACCCCATGCCCCTGCCTGCCTCTGCCTGCAGCAGCACCACTGACTTGGTAGCAGGGAGGACTCCTCTTTATCTCCCAAGTTATCCAGAGAAGAAGGTGGACAATCATACCTGGGACTCGTCTTAGCAATGACAATAAGCTGCCTGTGAGCCTTCAAGAGAGAAAATGCCTCCTAACAGATATCATCACTAGAGTCAGGCAGAGGAGAGAACTGCGTGCAGTGTAATCTGCATTCAGCAAATATCTTATTATTTGAAAATAGATCAGAAAGACAGAATAATGTCCACGTGAACTGATTGACCAAGACATTAGCTGCTCCTTTGAGATCTGTGTTGGACCTTCTTTCTGAGTACTTCCGGGAAATAAATTACAACCAACAGCATTTCCCCCCTGCAAAATGGAAACAGTAAACACTTATATGACAGTGCCCGGCTGACTCAATGAAGCTATGCTACCAGTGCAGGTGAACCCTCATCCACCTGTTTTCTCCTTTTCCCCAGTCATTCAGTAGGTCTACTTCTCCCTTTGTTCTCGACCTCAGAACAAGCGTATACATCTTTATACTACGCAGAAGGTGTCAATGTGCCGTGAAACGTATTTTAGCTTGGCCGTTCTCCCAAGGGCGTGGAGCACATTGGTATGTGGAGTGACCTACATCTCATGTCACTAATGGCAGAGCTGAGGGGAAGGGGGTATGAGGACAAGGACGTTTGTGCAGTCTGTAGGCCTCACGCCCTATCACACACCAGGTAAAATGTACCTGCTTGTCAAACTGGAAAATGCCAATAACAGGTCACATGCAAAAGAAAAAGTAAAACCAGAACCTATTAGAAAAGATCTGCCTCCAGCTCACCCAGGGTTAGCTGACTGATCAACACAATATTAACCCCCACGGCTTTGCACCCTCTCGAAGCTGACCCCAACTGGCAACAGATCACGGAGTCAAGATGGTAATTCCCCCTTCAAATTATGATACAAAGCCAACTGCTCCACATAATTGCTCATGTGCTAGCACTTGACCAGAAGGCACATTGGGCCCTAGTGCTCAAGAGCTCGTCTATCATCTCTCCCAGCTTTGCAGTTGGTCCAGTAAAATATATCACCAAAATAACCTTTCTTAAAGCACCAGCACCTGCACTGATACTCTTTGATATGGATTTATGCATTGATTGAGTACCCCCTTCCTTTGTAGTCAAACAAAAAGGATACTCTCTTGTCAGAGAGCTCAACAACTGCTCTCTCAAGTTACCAGAGAAAAAAGATGAACAAGGATCTGTGAGATGCTTAAGAATGATGCCAGAGCATCTGCTACTGCAGATGCGCCTTGGAGGAAGAAAAAGAGAAGTTGAAGGAAATGCTTCTGCTCCTGAATAGTGATTATCAGTAGTCACATAGGGAAGAAGATTATATGTATTGTAATCTGAATTCAGCAAATAACACAAATGACCTATAGCTCATGCAAATAATGGTGATGCTGGTGGGAAGGGGTAATGGGGACAAGGGCAATTACCCAAGTGGAACTTGGAATCGCTATGGAAATCTTTGAATGAAACACTGATACCTGAAATTGTCAGCAGAGAGGGAGGATGGGCTGGTGGTTAGGCGGCAGGCCTTTCCTACTCTGCCACAGACTTCTCCTCTTTGAACCTGGTGGATGACAAATGCACCTCTCACTGCTGATGCCAAGGGTTTGCACGTTCAAATCTCCAGGCAGCAATAACGGGCAGAGAGAAAATTCACATGTGACCTTGTACAAGTCATTTAGAGAAATATAATCAAGAAGTGTTGCTTTGCATTGCAGAACACTTGTTCTGAGGTTGAGAACCAAGTGAGAAGCAGACCTACTGAAAGACTCTGGGAAAAGGGGAAAACAGGAACAGCAGTGTTATGGCAGGTGTCTGCTACAAACAACTGAA
This sequence comes from Alligator sinensis, assembly GCF_000455745.1. Taxonomy (NCBI): domain Eukaryota; kingdom Metazoa; phylum Chordata; order Crocodylia; family Alligatoridae; genus Alligator; species Alligator sinensis. Next base: position 2,472,863 of record NW_005841952.1, read on the forward strand.
CCAAGAGGAAGATGGGAACAAAGCTTTTTTTTAAAAAAAAATTAGCTGAAGCATTCAAATTACAAGCCCCACTGCAGATGCTTGCTCAGGCTGATGAAGGATATTTGTACCCGAAAGCTTGCTAAGAAGAATTGTTCCAACTATTCAAGTTGGTCTAATAAATCATATCAGATTTACCCAAAGAACCTTGTCTGCCTAAGCCCCAGGGAGGGAATTTAACTACTGTGGTATTTGGTAAAAGGGTAATACAGCAGGGCACAGACTATCCAGCAAGTTGGATTACACTGGGGGCAACTTTTTGGAACAGAAGATGGGGAAAACCAACTTGGTAGGAGGCTCTTCTTGGTTTGCTGTTTCCTAATTGGGAGGAATCAATGGAGAATTTGAAGATGGAAGGTAGCATGGGTGTCAAGAGTCGGGAAATGATGTTAAGCACAGGAAAAGCAGAGAAAAGTTGAATAAATCATTAGACTTCAGAAAACCAGCTGCTAACAAATTCAGAGAATCTTAAAGGAAGCAAGTCTAAAGGGAAAAGGGTTGAGGAGAGTTCATCATTCCATTAAAAGACAATATTAATTGCACAAAAACATGTTACTCTAATGCATAGGAAGGATAACAGACATAGAAAAAGACATTAGGTTAAATTATGAGCCTTTCAATGACCAGAAATTAACAGGAGCCTGACATATATGGGAAATTTGGCCATATTATTAAGGAGGAATAAGAGAATAGTAGACCCTTTAGGGATTAAATCAAAAAAGCCAAGGCACACATTGATATACAGCTAGCAAGGCACATAAAAGGAAAAGGAAGACCAAGAAAAGGGTCAGAGCTTTTCTGAAAGGGAACAGGAAGCTGGTAATGCAAATCAAGGATGGGATACAAGAAAAACAAGCCGATAAACCAGTGACACAAAACACCTGTCTACAGGCATTAGGAGCTTACTTTTAACTGTATAATCCTTTGGTTAATGTCTCCATAAAGCTGAGGGACTAACATTTGTAGGGCAGCTGGAAGAAGTATATTTTAAAGACTGATGTAAAGGAGGAACAAATAGAAATGTCAGAGACCAGGTCAGGCTATTCTGATAGCAGCTGGCATTTCCACAGTGTACTCTTCTTTTTCAAGGAAGTTTAAAATGGTTCCTTAATTGATCCCTCCTTACTTGTGCGATACAAAGAACTTTCACACTCTTTTATTGACCAGGAAACTAGAATTAAGAAGTCAAACATTTTCAGAAACATTCACAACTTCTAGCAGCCCAATTTGAGCCAACTGGGAGAAAGAACCTAGCTTTTATAACTTCCTTATTATGTGACAACTTACAGTTTATTGATGAAAATAGGCTGCTTTACATTTTTATGCCATGATCGCATGTTTGATAGGAAATGTTTAGTCTGCTCATGAGATACTTCCTTATGATGTTACAACTTATATTTTATTGATGAAATTAGGATGCATTATATATTTTATGGCCATATTTGCATGTTATGCAAGAAATGTGTAGTTTGCGGCTGAGATACGTTATAATAAGAATAACCTCCATATTGACAAGAGCAGGGATGGAGAAGACAGGCCAGGTTTGTAAAAATATCTGGATGTGTACAGTTCCCTTTCATGCACAGGCAAGTGAGCCTCTGCTTGCAAACAGACCCAAACTAGCTGAATTTCTACTGGGTACAAACTAAATACGTGCATGAAAAAAGCCTTTTGCACACATTAAAAACATTCAGGATGAAATCCTGGCTTCACTGACTTCAGCTTGGCTAGGACTTCTCCCCCCAGCAAATACACAGCCATAATCTGTGAAATCATACCGCCAGACTGTGCAAACACAATATAATGGTGGACAATTTTGACATTAATTGGATCCCACGGGTGAACACAGATCTTCAAAGTATTCATCATCCTGCAAGTCCCATAACTTTGTATTTAGGGGCCTAGATGGGATCTTCAGGGATGCAGAAGTCTGCCAAAGGATGATCCATAGATACCAAAGCCACTTTAAGTAGGTCATGTAAGGCCTATTGTACGTACCCTCAGATTCCACTCACTTCCTTTGAGTCTCTGGATGCTTGGCTGCTTGTTAAGTCAGGTCTTTTTGAGCAAACCTGGGCTATATCCAAAATATTGTTCTTTACATCTTATCCTGATATATGATAATGATCTTATTGCACACACCTTTTAAAGAGTCCACCGTGGTCATGACTATGACTTTTCCATGGTGGCCCCTTACTAGGAGTCTCAGTTCATTCTGCCTCAACTCACATTAAACTCACAAACATTTTTCTATTGCAAAGGTGTTTTTAGCCTAAGCAACAGCATGTTCTGGATGGCAGAGTGTGGGATGGGATTTTGCAGTCTATCCTCACTTCTCGAGTAGTCACTTTACTTGTGCAAGCCACCACCCTATCTTCAAACTGAGGATAATACTACCAACAATGCAATGTGCTTTGAGATCTAAGAACGAAAGGTGTCATTTCAATTGGTCCACTTAGGTTTTAGCACCAGTGTACGTGAGGACGGAGCTTGACCTCTGATCTTGACAAACGATGCAGAGACATTTTAAATGAATTGATTTCATCGTGTGTGTGCAGGGGCAATATAGAGTGATATTCTCAAGACTGACGATTATAGGCCAGAATCTGTCGTCGGTTCTGTTGTCAGATTTAGTTGCTCTGGTGCAAATGCGGAGTAATTCAGCAGACATCAAATAATTTCACAGTATTCTCTCTTTTTGGAGAAAGTTGGTTTTAAAGCCATTCAATGCAACAGACAGCTCTGAAGGGCCAGATACACACAAAGGGCCAAATACATACAAAGGCATGAAACACAACAGGAATCAAATGATAACCACATCAGAAGGAATGTGAAAAAATCCAAATCATGGAGAAAGCAACACAACAGAAGAACCTCCAGGTGATCCCCATAAAGGTGGCTAAACATTAAATCTAAGAGGAGCATAAAGATGCATTTCATACTGCATAGCTGACAACCTGATTACGGTCTAGGCCATGAACTTGTGGTCCTTACTCAGGCTTCAGTGGAATTATTGCCTAAGTAAACACGGTGGGGATGGGCATGAAAGCTCAGTCATTCAGGTAGGTGGAAACTTTCTTGTTCCATTCCTACCATACACAGAAAACAGCTAAGGTACAAAGTAGAGGTGCACTGATATATCAGTCCCTGTCGTATTGGCACCAATAAAAGGAAAATTGACATTATCTGCAATAGGCTTTTTGTGGCTGATAATGACACTGATAAATGCTGCGTGCGTGTGGCCAGGAATGCAGCCGGGCAGCTTGAAGTGAAGTGTCCAGCCGGTAAGTCTGTGGAGGGACGGGGCCGGGGGAGAGGAGGGAAGGGATGTTGAGGGGGTGCAATTGAGGACCCCAGGGTGAGGGAGGGAGTGGGGGGAAGCGCTGCCCAGCCGGGGCGGGGGGTGGAGCACAGGACGGAGCCAGTGTGGAAGGCCAGGGGGGCATGTGCCTCCTAGATTTGTTTGTGGGGTGAGGGTGGGCTGCCTGCTGAGGGCTCGGAGCTAGAGCCTGCGCCAGCCTCGTCCTGGTGGGGCTGGGCTGAGGCTGTGCTTAGGGCAGGTAGGGATGAGGCAGGGGGCAGTGGCAGATTTGGAGGTGACTGTAGCCCACCCCATAGCCCCATGCCTCCAGTGCCACTGCCACCCACCCTTGCCCATCCCGAGCACAGCCACAGCCCCTGGCTCCAAGCCTGCAGCAGGCAGTCCACCCTTACCCCTCACACAGATCTGGGGGCACATGCCTACTGTGCCTCCCTCGGGGAGGTGGGGTGCAGCAGCAGGAGCACCCCCCCCCCCCCCCCCCCCCCCCCACCTTGGACGAGCCACCCATGGCTCCACCCCACGCCCTGCCTGGGCAGTGCCTGCCCCTGCCCCTCTCCCTCCCTCACTGTGGGGGCCTCAATCTGGACCCCCCTCAGACTTATCAGCCTGACGCTGCTAAGCTGCCAGGATGCATATCAGCTATTGGATCGGTATCAGCCAAAAAATCTTTATCAGTGCTCCCCTAGTACAAAGATCCATGATCCAAGTCTTGCAACAAGGAGGGGTCTGCAGAGTTCTGCTGTAGCATGAACAACAATTTGCTGTGTGCTTGTAGCAAATAAAGGGTTAAGGCTTTGATTTAGCATAGTGCATAAGTGAGATACCGCACTGAAGTAGTAGCTCAATGAGATAAGGGTGTGCCTAACTTTAACCATGCCAGTAAAGCATTTTGCTAAATGAAGTGTTTTTAATTGCAAACTCCTTTGGATATGGAATTGCCCTTTTTAACTGGTCTGCAAAATATCAGCACAAGAGGGTGCAGTGATTTAACACTGATGGGTGGTTCAGTGCAGCTGGGCTCCTTCCTGACATCAGAACTCAGGCGGTTTCCACTCCTTGGCCAAGAATTAGACAATGCATCCTTTAAAAGTGCAGCTGGAACTGCTCTGGGAGTCCACTGATGAAACATGCCATTTATTTAATGTAAAATTGACCAATAGAAAGAATGGCAGGTGGGTTTCAAATTCAGATTTGGGATTGCTCAGAATAAAAGAAGATGCACAAAGAGAAAGCAGCTGGTGCTCCAGGCTCCTGCAGCTAAACCATAAAACAAGGTGCTTCACCCAGGAATAAGCCCACAAACTTATACCAGTGTTTTCAAACAGTGCCAGGGAAGAAGAGGTCTACCAGCAGCCCAGCACCTGCCAGCTCCCAGATATCTGTTGGGTCAGAGTTTCTTGCCTTGTTTAGAAGGGGAAACCATTGTATTCCTGTTGCCCTGGGGTGACTGAGTCCTTTTACCTGTAGCAGAAACAAACAGTGCTCATGGATGGGGGGCAGGGATCTTGGGAAAATGTAACAGGACTCTACCCCACGGTTTCCCCATTAGGCTTTAGGGACCCACCATCAGCAGCTGGGATCTCTAAGTGCAAGGTGGGTTTTCTGCTGGCCTTTCTGGACCTTGCTCGGGTGGACGGTACCTTGGAGTCTTCCCAATTCCCCAGTTTTGCTTCAAGAGAGAAGAAAAGAACTGACTATGTAACGTCCAGAATCAAACACTTGTACTTGCACAGCACTCCCGATGATCTGACTTCCCTTACAACCAGCTGTAGAATGAACCCTACCATCTAAACTAAAAGAGGTCAATCAATGGGCCAACCAATGCAAAGACCGAGAGGTCTCCTACAGCGGTAAGAACAGGAGTGTGTCGGGCCTGATTCTAATCCCGCATCTTGGAAGGGACTGGACTCCAGTCCCTAGACGCGGCTAGGAAATGAGGACTCTTAGCTGGGTCTTTTAGCCAGTTCTGCCACCGACACATTTGGTGACCTTTTGCTAAACGTTTGCCTGCTCCATGCCTCAAGTTCCCCATCTCTAAAATCAAGACAGGAGTAATTACCATTCAGAATGAATGCGAGACAGTGCAACAGGGAGCCAGGGGCTCCTCTTACTTGAAGGGAAGGACGGCAGCAAAAAAGCCCCAGGCAGTTGAACAGGGGTTAGCTGCAGGAGGGAAAGGAGCAACTGCAGCCTAGGCAGTGAGCTGTCTGTTAAGATGAGGGGCCGCACCTGCAGCGAGTCAAGAGAAGAGCTGACTGGAAGGGAAGGAGCCCTGAGGCAGAGGGGCAATGTAACCTTGAACTTTGCTGAGAGAGGAGTTGGTGCCCAAACAAGTCCTTGCCTTTCAGAGCCCTTCCTGCAGTTCGTACACTGTATTACCCCTAAGAGAGTTTAGCTATGAACAAAGGAGCTTGCTCATTCCTCAGCTCCGTCTCAGGAGAGGGAAATCCCATCCTGAAGCGTGCACCAGGCGCACTTTCATTAAGCAGGCTAGAAGGCCGGTCTTCTAGGAAGCTAGTCTTCTTCATATGAGGCCTGTACATAATCCTCATTTAAAGGATATTTGAGACACTTTGGACATCTAGATGCCAATATAGGCCCAAGAGGTGCTGGAAACCAGAATTTCTGATTCTGGCTGGAAATGGAAAACTTTATCCTCCATCTTGGGCTTTGATCCCTGCTGAGAAACACAGCCGAGATGGTACCGAAACCCCAATAAACCACGTGTATTGGATTCACAAACATTTGGAAGCACTACCTACCTAGAAATTTAGGGTTAATAATTCCTTCATGTTTCAGCAACGGTGTAAATACTGCCTCTGCAGAGCCATCCGATCCTGTGGGGAACAACGGCATTTCAGAAAGAGGGAAACATTGATTTTGAATCAAAATCACATTGATTTTGTGATACCATTCACAGCAGGGAATGGTATCAAGTGATGGGCCAGCAGACCTGACGGTGACTCGCTGTGCAGTCTTGACTTTGTTACCCAAGGCAAAATTTGCCATAGGGTCTCTGAGTTGAGATGCCCAGCTCCAAACATCTTGGATCTGGCTTTCAGGAGCTGCTGAGCAGCTGCAGGTCTACTTGATTATGATTGGGGTTGCAGGTGTTCTGCATCTCTGAGAAAGCAGAGGCTGAAGGAGGGAAGCCCCTCTTTTAACACTGCAATCTTAACCTCTGCTTCCCCATCTACAGATGGGGAGTAATAATACCCAACTTGCAAAGGGTGTTAACACCTGCAGATGAAAGCACCAGATATCTTGCAATTGCAAATTCTTCTCTTGCTTTTCTCTGGAGGATGGCATGGAAGGGAATAATCAAGGTAAGGCATTCTGCCCTTCAGTGGGGAACTCCTAATGCAATGCTTTAAATTGGATACACCTGTGAGTAGGGCCCTCACCTGAGGGCCTGCATCAAGTCCAAGAAGTTGCTTTGCAATTCCTAGGCCACGTGGTAGGCTGGAGGTCCATCCTCCTTGCCCAGCCCCTGGGGAAATGATCATGGTGTCATGTACCATGTTTGACTGGCGGAAAATTGAGATAATGAGGAGCTATCACCACTCACATCTAGACTGCAAGGGAGAGCGGGCGACTCCACCATCCTGAGCTCCTGTACAAGCCCCCTGTTCTTTTGCTACGTTTCCTCTGGAGGGTTGGGCACCGCTGTACTTACGTGCGATGCTGAGGAGCACACACAGTTCTCTCTCATGCAGCAGCTCTGAGGCATAGCAATGCTGGTTCTGGAGCAAATTCTTCACTTGGCCGCTCTCATCTGCCAGCTCAATTTCCCCTGCAACATATAGTGCATGGATAGATGAGGATGGCAGGCAGGGAGTGGACCGCGGCTGGCTGAAGACTCTCCACATGGCAAAGAAACCAGGGATGGCTTAGAGCAGCACAAACCTTTCAAAACAGCTGGTTCTGAGAAGTATGATTCAGGCCCATGTTAGAAATATGATGGTTACTCTGATCTGCAAGGCATCAGCTAAATTCGTCAGCAGGTGGCTATAAACAGCCAGTCTGTTAGTGAATTTAGTGTGATTTAACCTGGTAATGAAGCCAGCCCATGGACATCTTTTCAAATGAGAGATCAGACTGAGACCTGGGCCAATGCATCTGGCTCTATATGGAGACATATGCAAGGACAGTAGGGGTCAGCTCCAGTGGCCTTGTTTTAGCTGGATAACCGTGCTTGATCACCATACAGGACTCGGTGATTATAATCTGCAGGAAGTCAGCGTGCACTTTCTGGCTTTGGTTCACACCTTGCAAACTTTGATGACAGACTCCTTCCGTAAGCAGATCAACAGGATCCACTGAGTTTGGCCTGGCCTCATGCCAGACTTCACAGCCACATAGTGCCCCACATTGAGCTAAGATCCCCGAAAACCACATATGCCCTCCGTACCTTCACTCTCACAGCCACAGCAGTGCTTCATACTCTCCAGGAGAGGCTGGACCTTACAGTTAATGTTAAAAAGAGCTTGCTCATTCTCTGTTGAAAAAGGCATACATAAAATTAATGGTGACAAGCTGAGAGGTTTGAACAAACCAGATGCATTGCTTCCGCCTTCCTCCAACTCAAAGCTCTGCATGTGGGCAGTTGCTCACAGCTCCTCCTGTCCCAGCCTCTCTAGGACGTGGTTAGGTGCTGGCTATTACAGGAATCCAGCACTACTCCATCCTCACCAAAGCCCACAGTACAAGTGACTACAGACAACAGGGCTAGTTAACCATAAGTTTACTCAAAATAACAGAAAATAGGGTTTTTAATACTTCCCTTTTTCCCCCCCCTATCTTCTAATGGACAGCAGCAAAGAGAAGTTGCATATAACCCAATGCTAAGATATATCCATGGACATGGAGCTGTACTCTGTAATGGCAAGAAGCCATGATAGGGTATGTATTACCAGTGCCACTGCAGACTAGGGAGGCACTTACCCTTTTTTTGGCCTTGTGCCTCCTGGCACCCAAAGGGCATATATCAATGATAATACACACCCTGCATGAGTTTATTGCACTAGCAAGTACAAATGCTCATCACCATTTAGACCAGATTGCATCTGGTTCTGGCCCTGAAAGTTTCACCTTAACTAAACAATTTAAGAGACAGAGTTCTCCAGTCTCAGAATCACTAGGGAGCTAGTGGGCTCAAGTCCCAGAAAATTAGTTCCTAAATTAGTTGCTTTGGAGGATTTTAGGTGCCTTTGACATGTCACCCATAATTTTTTCACCTGGATTCCTTTGGTTTTAAAGTGGAGCAAAAATGCCAGGTAGCTCTCACAGGACATTTAAAAAAAATGTCCATTTTATTAAAAAAGTCCCCAGCAATACTTCTGTGTTTTCCTACCCCAAACCCCCCAACATCCCCACATTTCAAGTTTTGAATAAAATTAGAAACAATCTTTTTAAAAAGCCATACTTCTCTCTCTTTCTCTTCTTTATTACTTATAAGTATAATGTATTTTCTGAAAAGTGTTTGGTTTCCTGTGGGGAAAAAAAAACACAACTAAAAATGTCAATGAAAATGGAAATGTTTCACAGACAACTTTCCTTTGCTTAAAGAGAAGTTACTTCTAATTGAAAAAATGTGTTCAACTGAAAAGGTTTGTTAGGATGACAGAACTTTTAATCATATTCACCTACAGCTCTCCCCAGAGACCGACATGTCCCGAGATCACCCAGCCCACGTAACCTGGTTCTTTGTGAACGGACAGGAGACAACGGAGGGTCAAGGTTGGGCAGGTCACTTACCGCCGTACAGCACGGTTATAAACATGTCTGGGAATAACCTAAGAAAAAGGCAAGAGAGAGACCCATTGGCAGCTTTCTCACCATTGCACGCTGACCATGAGAAGCAGCCACATCGCTTGGCTAAGCGTCCCTTGCAAATGCCCACGGTTAGGTATTAGTTCCAACCCTGCTTTGCTTGACCCCTAAGATCTTCCCACTCTGCCCTCTGCTAAAACGCCCCACCAAGGTGTTGCTTAGTGGCTCCGCTCTGCCAAGATGCGTCACAAGTGCCATTTGGCACCATCTTCAGGTTTTTGCCACAGTGGGAGGGGAAAAGCTGGAACCACAGCCCAGAGCAGGTGAGGAAAACAACAGATCTCAAAGGGGTGCGTACCTGGAAATGTTCTCCAGCAGGAAGAGTCTCCAGATTCCTTCACATACGACCGAGAAGGCAGCTAAAAGTGAAGCTTAGGGTGCCTGTCCTGGCTGCCAGGCACCAACATGCCTTGTTTCTCCTTCGGATCATGCCACCCGTGGGTCTTGCAAACATTTGCTTAGGCTAGGAACCAGCAAAGTTGAGAAATGTCTTTATGTGGCAGCAGCTGAGCAAATATCAGCCCATTATTCATTCAAAAAACCTAACAGGGCTCTTGGCATCTTCTGTCAGGCACCTGCCTGCATGGGGAGGCAAGGTGTTGGGCTGGCCCCTTGCCAGGATGCTTTGCTTTACAGTATCTCACCTGGGAGGGGACTGAGGATAACTGGGGAGAAACGGAGGGAGGAAGCATGTTGCTTCTAGCCCTGCTCAGAGGAAACGAGGCCTGTTTCACAGCCAGACATCGGTTTGGCTTCATCATAGGCTGGCTTGAAGAATGGAAGTGACAGTTTCTTTTAAAAAAGCAATCAACTTTCAGTTCCAGGATTCGGTTTCCAAGGCAAAGGGTGTGCTCAGCCCCTCTCATTGCAGCCAAAATAACAGTAGGAATGGTGGAGGAGTGCTCTCTGCTGGGAGAGCTCACCGCTACACAAGTCTTGGCCTCTCCCAGGCTGGAAACACACTCCTAATTAACGTGAGCGCACTGGCAGCAGACAGAGGCCACGGCTCCTGGCTGCCCTACTCTCTGGAGGCAGGAGATGCTGCAGAGCTTGGGCTGCAGATGGAGCCTCTGGGAGCAGAAGTTGCTCTGAAGAACTGTTTGCACAAAGGAAAAGTGCACACATCTTGCTGAATGCTCAGCTTCTCCCAGTACACAAGGAAATATGCAGGGCATGAAACACTGGGGATTAGTACTCCTCCTCTGAAACAGTGAACGGAGTCCATTGGCTTCCCTGTCATCTGCAACGCTAGCAAGTGAAGAGAGGTAAAGTGATGGCAAGCAAGCAGCCTTCATATGCCCCATGTCTTTGTACGATGCCTCTAAAGTCAAGCCTGCCACTCGGCAGTACTAGAAGAAGTCTGCTGCTGGAACCTGGACAGCAGTAACAAGGCGCAGAACAACCCAGATGCTCTCCTCCTCATGCTTTAAGTCAGTTTTGGCGCTGGGTGTTTTTCCAGATGTAAATTTTAAGACCTACTTGCTAAACCATGACAAGTAATTCTCCCCTATGTTTAGTGTCCAAAACATTGTGAAAGTCATTATTCCAATGTAAACTGCTTTGAGCTCCATGGAAGAAAAGGGCCAAGTTTTAGGATCAATTAGTAATTTAGAAACAGGCACATTTCAGCACATGAGGGATGTCCCTAGCAGTATCCCACAGATGTCTCGGGAATTTGTGGGCCCACCCTTCCTGGAACTGGCAGTGCCAGTTACTGCTTGAGTGCATGGTATAAACCAGACTGTAGAGGTCCAAAGCAGCTTTTATCCAGGAAGGAAAAATATCCTTTGCAATGCAATGTAGTTGCTTATAATGTACATGAAGGCTCTTCTGGATCTCACCAATGGACAGTGGCATATACAGCTCAATGAACAGGGTTAAAAATCTTCAAGATTGCTTACTTATGAATGTCCTAAAGCAGTGGTTTTCAACCTGTGGTCCACAGACCACAGATTATGTCAAAGGGGTCCACGAAACATAAGTATGATCAACCAAAAGTATATGAATACCCACACTTATAATTCAAAGGGGTCCGCACCTCCATTTGAAATTTCCAAAGGGGTCCACGCTTCCATTTAAAATTGTTTAGGGGTCTGCAAATGAAAAAAGGTTGAAAACCACTGTCCTAAAGCATCCCGTTGGAACTCCAGTATGCAACCATCAGCGTGTATTTGAGCATGTATGACTATGCCCACATACTTGCATATTTAGGGTTTTAAAAATAGTATTCCACAGTGTCTTTGCCTCTGCTTGTAATTACCTGCACATACATGCTCCATAACTCACATCAGGCATGTGTAAGTTTGTATTGGAGTTTGTTTCTCTCCCTGTATGTACTGATATGTCTCTGTATGTTATTACGTGTTGGACTGTCCTATGGATATTAGGTATGCATGTGTGCACAGAGGTGTTGTTCACTGCAGCAATGACTGAACTTGTTTGGTTGGATGCTTTTAGCTGGAAGGGATGCAGGAATTATGCAGAAGACAAGCTGGCGGCCACTGTAGTCTGCTGAAGATGAAACAGTTCAGATTCTGTGTCACTAATCCGCTGAGCAAGGCAGCTCCTTCTAATTTCCAGCAACTGGGTCTGGTCTCTCTTTGTGGCCCAGGCTTCCAGCAGCCTTGTGTAGTGCTGTGTTGTATCCCCAGGGGTGTCCCATGCCTTCTGCTGTAAAACAAATGAATGGCACAAACTCAATGACTTAGCCCCAGTGAGCAGCTACATCCACGCTCTAGCAGCCCTAGCCTAGTGCATAAGCCACAGGACTGGGCACAAAGGGAGTCGGCTTCTAGTCCCAGTTCTGCCACTGACCCTCTAGGATTTTGAGCATGAAACAAACCGTCAGTCACTCGTTTGTAAGGCAAGGGTAATGATACACACTTTTACAATGCACACTACAATGTAGGGTGCCCTCACCACGCAATGGCTATTTTCCTCCATTCGCAGGGAACATATCTTATCACCGCACTGATTTTTTTGTTCCCTAATTTCTAAAATCTAGGTGATGCCTATTAACGACTCGCCAGCACCTCAAGGAAAAATCTTCTACTTAGAAACCATTCCCCTAATCTGCCTATTGCCATTTATTACTGTGCAATATTCACATATTTGTATGAAAAAGAATGGGGCTGCCTAATCTGCTGTTTAATTCCCACCCAAAGTCATAAATCTTGGTTTTTTCAGTCTGTCTCCACAGCAGTTGGTTGTGATGAAACAACAGAAAGCTGTCACAAATGAGTTCTTAGGAAACAGAAATGCCGGGTTCACGCAAATACCTGGTGCAACAAAGCATTAAGGAAATGTAAGACAGAAGTGGGACAGGTTCATAATGGCATAGCTTCTCAAAATGTTCTAGAGGGCTCTTGACAGCTGCGAACTCTGTTGTTCCATGTAGGGTTTAGGTTGTGATTAATTAAACACTCATCACTTTTATAGTGACAGGGCAGATTACAAAAGCTTCCTCCATATCGTAATGAACCGGGCCTGACTGCCACCTTGAAGTAGATTATCCCCCCATGTGATAGACAGGTCTGAAACCGAGTAACACAAAATGTATGTGGTTTGTTCAGGACATGCGTGGAACAGGAACAAGAACAGAACCGGGACTAGAAGTGAAGCATCCTGACTGCCGGTTCCCTTCTCCAACCCCTAGATTATATGTCCTCCATGTTCTGGGCACTGCTGATTTGATGGAGAAACAAGCAGCAGTAGGGTTAAAGTGCTGCCATAGCCGTGATGGTCCAGGAAATGCATGAGAGGATGGGGTTGTTGTGATCTCTTTTATTGAACCAACTGTATAGTTGGGAGAGACGTCTGCCAAGCAGGAGTCATGTGAGCCTAGGAAGTGCTTGGCTTCTGATGCTGGCTATAAAGTTCAAAGAACTGGGTCTCCTCTGTGTGCTTCAGAAGAGATCTGGCTTGGCTGGATGAGTCTGCAAATGGCTGACTTGCATTTGCCGTCTCTACTCTGTGGATAGACTCCTGGCATGCACCATGATACAATGGCATTTATATCATCATATAATGTTACATGGCAGGGACACATCCCTATATGCAAATTACACAATATAAGACTTATCCTGGAGGGAAAAAAAAAACTTCAACGGTTGTCAGACGAAATGAACTCCTGATACTGGAGCTGGTGGGTCTGCAAGGTTGGGTATAACTGGCTCAGGTCAGTCCATCTTCCCTGGCTTACAATGTTCACCTCGCCTCACCTTTTGCAGTGCAGGAGGCTGAATCACAAGGGCCATCACTCCATTTTTCATGCAGGCTTCTTTGAGGTTTGGCCAATAGCCCAGTGGAAAACAAGATGGTTCATACCGTAAGCAACTCCTCGTGGGCTCTGAGCTCCTGGTCCAGTAGTTCCCCCTCCTTCTGGCTTGCCAAAGTCTGCACTGTAAGCTGTAAAAACTCCTCATTCAGCTCATCCAACATGTCCTCCAGCTTTGCAACCTGCAACTGAACCCAGTCTAATGAGGCCTTTCAGTCAAAGAGCCCAACAATGAGGAGCCAGGTCAGATAACACTCAGCAGAACTGACCCTGGATCCTTCTCATGTGGCTTGGGGGAAACAGGCAGCTCCTGGATGCAGAGGTAGAAGAAAACACAACCAAGGAGTACCAGCTGTTGAAGAGCTCACAGGACCAAGTGTAAATGCAGCCTTTCTTGGCAGCAGTCAATGCTGGGGAAAGTTATGTGTGCTAACTGTGTGCAAGGTGTTGGGTGCTATTGTAACATCAAGATGCAACAGCATCAGAGCAATGGCAGCGAGTGAATGCCCCCGGGACTTGGACGCTCTGCAGTGACCTCCTGTTCTCTTCCAACAGGTGAGCCACCAGTCAGAGGGGCTGTCATAGCGAGAGGGGCAATGGTTTTCAAAAATAACTAGAGATTTTGGGTGCCCAGCCTGAGACAGTTTGAAGGGCCCTTATCTCTACAGGGGGCACGCTCAGCACTTCCTGAAATTCAGAACCCTTTAAGGTATCTGAAATCAGGCACCTCAAATTTGAGACCTGCCAACATTCAGTATGGAGACAGGAGGAAAAAGGAAATATAAAAGGCTTCTTAAATATTCTTCTTATATAATATAATATAATATAATATAATATAATATAATATAATATAATATAATATAATATCAGCTTCTTAAATATACATTGCTCTGAATTTTCCCTCCCTTCTGCTGGATTACTCAGAAGTTGTTCCATTGAAATGAATGGAGTAACACGTAGGAAGAACTGATATGAACCAAACAAGATTTGACCGACCGACTGACTTACCTGAACATGAAGGGAATCGGCATTCTTCTTGCCTGCGTTTTCAGACCGTTTCCCGGCTTCTTCTCTCCCCGAATTTTCAACAGAATCCAGGATCTCTGCCTGCAGCTGGAAGCATTGGTAATGTTGCAACCTAGACACACCAGACAAGAGATAATCACACTGGGCCTTTCCAAAATGAACCTCCTTTGCTCACAGCCCAGACTCAACAAGAGCCTATGGCTTAGGCCCTTCCTTCCCCTGCAGTGAAAAGGCAGAGGGATGAGGAGGAGGAGGAGGGGGAAGAGAAGAGAGTGAACTGATACACTTGCTATTGCACCCCACACCTGGATATTAAGGTTTCTAACTGGAGCTTCAAACACATTTGGAGAATTTCTCCAATTTGATCGGAGCCACTGTTCAGCACTGAATGCAGCACGGAAGGAGACACTTAGGACCAGCTCTAGAAGTTTAATTGTAAAAGGAGCTCATCTCCAGATTAGAGCTGGTAAAAAATATCCAGCCAGCTGTTTTATTATTAACAGAAAATGGGTCTTCCAAGAAAATATCTTTTAAAGGGAAAGAAACAAAACAATTTTCAGAGGGAAGAGCTATGCTTTTGGAGAAATATTGAGATAGCTGTTATAAACAAAATGTTTTTTAGTTTTTAACCTGATTTTTTTTTTTGTACAGAACTAAACCTGAGTTTATTTCTGTCATTTTCTTCCAGAGAGGGAGTCAGTTATTGATCAGCTTTGGTCTACATACACATCTCTGATTTTTTTTTCCAACCATAATTGGGTGCTAGATGTTATACAAGGCTAAAGAAGAGGACCAATAATAGTCCTTGATGACTTAGGCTAAATTCCTGGGCACTCAAAAACTGGGGACCGGATTGGGGATCCTGTATAAATAAGGGACATATTCTTCTTTCAAATATTTTGGGTGAGGAAAACTCCCAACAAGTTCTATGACAATTTGAGCCCATGTTTATGAACATATAGCTTTAGTAGAGCAGGATCTGACTATATTATAGATGATTTTCTCCAGGATAAAATCACAGTGATTAACAAACCTATTTGATATCTAGAGTGCTCCCACTCCTTCCTCTCTGGGGGTGCATTTTAGTTATTTTGGGTATCTTTTACAGCTCTGGTCCGTCTTAGGATCCCATGATAGTTGAACATTTATACAGCGTAAGGGGAGAAACCAGAACCAGGCAACATGAATGCATCGCTTTGAGACCTAACTAATGGAAACGTTGTCCTGTGATGTAGCCTAAATTCTCCTTAACTCATTTTCATCTGAACACTCCTTTGACTTCTTCCTATCATCTTTCTCCTCCTGCCTAGGCATTTGTCAGATTATTCTCTAGTTGTACTGCACACATCTACCACAACCTACTAGTTGTTCTTTAATAAATCACTCCAGAAATCCTAGAATATTGTCAGTACAGAGAACATGTGTTGGCACAGTGATGGAGAAGGAATGGCTGCATCCTTCAACTTCCTTGCAATCATCTTGATTTAACAATGGTTTTAATATGCTGCTTTACAAGTAGCCTGAGATTAAAACTCACTTCTCACTGGGAAAGAAGCAAGTGGTATTAGCCTAGTCTTTTAGAAATGGGGAAACTGAGGCACAGGACAGGATAAGCGAGTTGCCTGAGAATGAGAGCCCTACACTGTCCAGATGACACAACTGCTCCCGTCTCACTGCAAAGCTGTTTCTGGATCCTTTCCAGAGCGGAGCCAGGAGCTGAGCTGGAACGCAGTATCCACGGCTTAGGTCCGTGCCCAAAAGCAACTTGGAAAGAAGCAGCAAAGTTATGTAACACAAGAGAGGGGAATGACATGCTCATTATCTAGTTAGTCAGAACCTCATTATAGGACTATATAGCAATTGCATGACATAATTGCACAGGGACCAATCTGTCCCTGCCCAGTACCTCTCATGTTGGGATTTCTCATGGCAGCAGGGATCTGGTGACATTTGAACCCTCAGCAGTTCTTCAAATATTGTCCGGGAGTCTAAAAGAGTGGATGAGTTATCTTCTATAGGATCCTAAAGCAGGCACCAAAAGAAAGAAAGAGTCAAGTTCCAAGTCTCTTGTCCAGAGAGGCTGAACACTTGCGGCTCCTACTGTTTTCAGATGGAGATGTGGGATCCCCCCCACTAGAGACAGAAGAAACAAGGCCTGCCCTACAGGATGCATTAAAAAAAACCCCATGAACCAGCTGTTTCAGTTCACCGGGGTTCATGTTTCATTTTGGTGCATTAATATGTGACACCGAGCAAACCGCAAAGTGCTCATAGCACGTAAGCACACTAGAATGTCACAACCTCTGTGCAGAGCTGCAAGGCAACCCCAGGTCTACTCAGGAGGTTTCCCAGTGCATCCAAAAAATCTGGCTGACCCAGGAAAGCTGTGGGTGGTTTGGTGGTTCACTAAGCATGTTTAATAGGGCCTTTGTCCAGGGCTGCTAATGGAAGTCACGTCATCTCATTTACCTTCTCTGCCGCTCCCCAGGAACTCTGGAAAAAGGCATTGGCTAGAGCCATGATGGCTCTGTTGAGCTCCCTCTGAAAGCAAGAACCAGCAGCTGCAGCTGAGGTAGATCCTGAAGCAAGGCAAGCACAGACGGTAACGTGCCATTCAGCTTTCCCTATCACAGTGCTCCTAATCTCACAGTGCTACCTCCTCAGCCATTAATTTGCCAGACCACTTCCCTAAGTGCTCCTGAAGCAGATGAAAAAGCACCAGAGAGGACAAAACTAACCAAAACCAATGCTTCTCTTTTAACAATAGTAGACCACAGTGACTGTCACCAGTCAGGGTGAGCTCAGGGATGTCTCCCCAGACACTCAACTGGTTTTACAATCGGGTTAGCTGAACCAGGTTTAAAAATGATATAAATTTTTGCCCCACAAAACAAGCCAACAGTGTTAAAGGGGCTTTATGCAGTTAGCCAGAGGACAGTGGACCTGATTAGACAGTAGTAACTGGGAACAGTGATAGCTGCTTTGACCTTCCTGCAGCCAATTAGAAAGAGATTAAATATGCACATAAAGAGAAAACATCTAATTATGTGCATAAATAAATATACAAAACCCACGCAACTCATTGCAGAGAAAGAATTACACATTAAGAGCATGCACATGGATCTGTTAGTGTAGAATAGCTGTCCAGTTCATACCCTAGCCAGCCATGCAGGTCATCTAGTGATATTAAAGTGCTCCTGTGTAGTCAAGTCCTGAAATGCAAGCACGTCTGAGGAAGGAGGTAGCCAACAAATCGCAAACATGCTATAATGTATGAGATAAGAATTATCTAGGAAAGGCATTGGGACAGACCATACATTTACAAAAGTCCCAAGATTTCTAGGGTCTGATTTTATGCTCATAAAGGAGAGCTGGGCCGGAGATCTGGGATTTCAAGGTCTCAGACTCCTTTGCAAGGACAAGCTCCGTGTCAGTCAGACAGGACAAAGGGCTAAGATGAGTTTCATGGTATTTGAATCTAGTCATTCAAATGACCGAATCCCATTCCAGACATTTCAAACCTGAAGCCCAAAGTTTGATATATCTCTGTGTGGCAGAGGTTGATTATAGGGAATGGCCAACTTGGATTGTTGTGCATCCCTAAAATTAATCCAAGTTACCAATCTGAGGTGCTGAAAGACACGGGGAAAAAAACCCCAAGCCCCCATGCTTTACTGGAAGAAGTGGAGCGTTAGTTCGACCCAGCTCTGCAGTGCAAAGATTGGGCACTTCAGCAGGTTTTTGTGGAACTTTTTTCTAATAGCTGATTCAATCAGCTATTAGATAAAAGCACCAAGAAAGCCTCGCTAAAGTGCCCAATCTATACAGATGTTGGGCGAGCCAGGTCCAACTAACGTGATGCCTCTTCTGGGTATGCGCCGGGCTTGGCGTGGGAACATGCTGAGTTTAAAGTAAAGCACCCTTTTTTTCCTCACCCCCACTTCTGCAAGCAGCTGGATGTTCAGCATCCTGCCCATTCACCTGGGATATTCATGCTACTCTTGCCTCCCCTAGATATGTATGGCCACCCACAATATTCCCGACTTTTCTCCGCAGCGGAGATGGTAAAATGAGAGGATTAAATTTAATGAGCAAAGGGAAAGACTGAGGCTGGCAATGTTCTAGGAGCAACACAGTTCCGAGCCGTAGCTCACCAGCAGTACAGAGCTAAAGCAAAAATGTATCGGCCTTACTGGCAGAAACGGCTCTGAAGTGTCACCAGATTCCAGAGCTCTGCAGTGTAATGGCCTGACATTTCCTCATTGAGTGCTTTGCTTAGTAATTATACGGTAAGTGAATGTGTTTTCCTCTTGTGAGGTAATGACCCACTGTGAAACCCAAGCATGCTTTCTGCGAGGATATTCATGATGATACTTGAGAGTTTCAGTAATCAAAAAAATGCAGACGCCTTCAAATGCTGGACCCATGCATACTCACCACCTGTGCCATTTGCAATGAGGTGGTAAATAATAGTATAAAGCCAGCTAGAGAGGAATCATTAAGGCAAGGAAAATGTCCTATTTATCCCCGGCTGAGTCACAGACAGAGCGCGAATATCCAACATGCTCCCCACCTAGAACAGATTCTAATGGTGCCTGGCAGTCGTACCTGTTTTGATCCTTGCCAGGGCATTCAGCAGGGTGGCAATAAATGCCCCCACATTCTCCAGCTCTGCTGGATGTAGGTACAGAAGTCTGTTGACGGCATCATAGTAAAAGGCTCCAGGGCTCTGAAAATCCTCTTGAGTCCCTGCCAGATCTTGGTCTGGGATTGCCTGAGCCAACATGAGCACCAGCGCTGGGTGGAAGCAGGCCTTGCTTAGCAGACGAACCATGGCACAGCCAAAACGGTATACCACAAATTGCCGAGGAGACAAGCTGGCTAGATCCATGGGGACTAGGGCATTCCCAGTGAGTCCTGGAGAGCAGTCACGCAACCCTGCCTCTGGAAAGGAGAAGACACAAGAGCCCAGGTGAGCAACTCAGCATCATTCCCATCTTGGAGAATGTCCTCTTCCTTGTGTCGGCCAATACCATTCCCTGCTCCCTGCGGATAGTTTGGTCAGTCTGTATGTAAGGGACAAATCTACCCTGTAATAGCCACTCATCTCCACATATACTGTGAACAAAGCCTGTAATCCCAGACTCCTATTCTCTCTGCCCAGCCCTGGAGGTTTGCATTCTGGACCTCAAAGGGTGGAGGCAGCTGGGATAGGAGCGCTCCTTTACCTGGAGCAGGAGGAGGACTAGGACGCTGTTCCAGCTGCTGTTGCATCTCCAAAGCCTGCTTGATCTCCTGCAGGGTCTTGGCGAGGGGGGAAGTTGCCATCAGGCACTCCACTTCCAGCTCAGTGAGACAGGCCAGCGTGGCACTCCCAGGCTGCAGGCCTAACCCTGGTGAACATGGATAACACGGTACATGAGACCCAGAGGAAGGAGGCAGTTTTCACTTGGATAGCTGGGGTGGTAGTCAATGACTGCAGAATATGTTGCCCCAAATGAACTGTGCTGCACAAAAGCAATACCTCCCCTGAGCCCTAGAGGCTGGAGAACCTGCCTGGTTCTCTTGTGGCTAACAGCAAAGTAGTGGCCAGCAGTTGCTGAGTACCCAGCTGCACAATGACTAGCAAAGCTAATGCTTTGCAGTCCCCCAATTGCAATGTCAGGGATGCAAAAATCCCTGGCTGCAGGGTCTTCCTCAGACTGACCCACAAAGGGAGCTTGCTGGGGAGTGTTCGCTCATTGTCCTCCTTCCAAAAAGACCTATATGTTAATATGGCACATCCTAAAATATCAAAGGACCTTTAAAACATAAAAATTTGGCCGCTTATTCACTCCACTCCTACATTTTAAGGCAACTGTGTTCACCAAGAATGCCTCCACAAAACCTCCTGTCATGATCACTGAAGGGTTACTGTGTCCACAGCTGAAGCACTGCTCTTACCTTGTTCCTCATAGCCAGGAAGGCCAGCAAAGGCACCTTTCCTACTGGAGAGACCATGCTGTAGGGACAGAGCAGGGTCCTGCAGGACAAACAAGGCTGTGGTGTCACAGAAATGGAGAGAGACAAGGCAATTGGAAATAATAGAGACAGACCTAGAAAAAGCACCTGGCCCGCACCTGTCCTTGCTCTGTTTCTGCTTTCCCTTGACTGGCCATCCTGTCCTGTCCCAGGAGCTGCTGTGTCACCTCCATCTTCACAGCCACGTTCCCACAATGGACTTTACCAAGGAGGATTTTCAGTGCTTTCATTAACTCCATTGCCTCTCGCCACTCGGCACCTACTTGATTCAAGCAGCCGAATCAGGCACAGAATAACCATGAATTTATCAATGAAAGTGCCAGGCATTCATACAGCTCCATTCATTTCTTTGAAAAAGCACTTTGAAAACTTTATGTGAGGCTCATGCCACCACCACAAACCAGCAGCTAATTCCAGGGTGCAACATGCCCTTAGTGGAACAGCTTAAGCTAGAAAGCTAGTAATGCTGGTATCAAAACTTGGTGGAGAATTTGAAGAAGCTGGGCAGCATTAACAGAGCTGGGGTTCGGTGGAAACAGGGACGGTTACTAACAACCTTATTAGATCTTTACCTTCACATTGCATTGGAAAGGAACCTCTGCAAACTGCTTAGTTGCAGCCAGGACTTGACCTTTAGGAAGCCCAACCACTGTGGGTGAGCAGGGTATGTGGTTGGTGGCAGTGCCACCCCCAGCTCACCTCACCTGCAGCACAGAGTTCAGCAGAAATTAAATTTAATGGGCAGGTAAATCTAATGGGCTCTCCAGAGCTCTGAGAAGGTTATGGGAAATTACAATCTACCACAAGCCACCCCAGAGAATTTAACAGGGAACTACAACCTGCACCAGGATGCCAGAGGGTGGATCCAATACAGCTTAGGCAGAGACTGATCATCCTCTGTTGAAACACCTTAGGTTGACTGTAATGTCTATGGAGCCCATTTGCATTTCTGAAAGGCTTGGTGGATTCCTCCCACACGGGCCTGATAAACTTGATGCTCAGTGATATGGAAAGGTGTAATGCTCTTCTCTTTGCTGCCCTGACTCAAGAACCTCCTAGCCATCCTACTGATGCCCCATCCAGGCCCTAACACACCCTCCCCGCTGGCGCTGCCTTCTGGTTCCCTCACCTGCATAGTCCACTGCTTGAACATCATTGCCAGTGGGTTCATTGCACTTCCGAGTACCTGTGGCTCCCTGAGTGGTGCTTTGGGTCTTATCCACAGGGACCCTTTGCTTGGTGAGGACTTTCAGCCCTTCGGAGTTCAGAGCCTGTGCCATATCCTAGTTACAGAGAACAGCACCATCATGCTTTGCCACTCCCAAAGTCACCCCTCCTTTTCCTCGGCCTCTTCAACCAAACACACAGACCCCAGCAGCTAAATTCCCCCTCCATGCATGGGTCTTGCCCTGGAAACACAGGGAGGCATTTGGCCCTAGATGATGCGCCTGCCTAAGGACACTGAAGAATCCGGGTGCACTTTAGGAGAACAGTCAAAGAGAAGCGAGGACCACCAACAGCAGGATGCAGCACTGAGCAGGTTTCCCCAAAGCACACGGAGAAGCCAGGGAGCAGTTCAAGGCAGCGCTGTGCCTAAATGGTCCAAAAGGGCACTCGTACAGCATGTGCACTGCAGCCCTTAGGGCAATGGCTACCGGACTCTCTCCCTCCTGCAGCAGATGGGTGTACAGTGGATGTGGGATCAGTGGAGGCAGATGGACCCAGGATAGTTTTAACCCAGCTTGCTTAGGGTACAGTTACAGAGGAACTGCAGTGGCACAGCAGTCAATGAAGGCTGGCAACCCCAGTGCATACCCAGACTCCCCAGGAGGCTCCTCCTCGGGTTGCTAGCCTGGGCTGAAGCCCAAGCTGCTGTGCTAGCACTGCTATTTGTAACCTAAAGCTAGACTGGGCTTGGCCGTCTGTGCTACAATCATGTCTACATGGACGGGGAAGAGCGAGGAGCCAGGCTGTGTGGGTAAAGGCAGCAAGCACCAGGTACTAAGAGAAGTGACTGTGAAGAGTGCAGTGGGCATTCAGAGCAAGATGAACTTCCAGGCACTGAGATTCCTGGGCAGCTGAACTCAGAAATAATGCCTGAACACTGCAGTGCTGGACGAGAGCCAGAGAAAGGTACACACAAAGGCTCAGCACAACTAAGACGGGGAGCAGAAGTGGTCCAGATAAATGCAGTGTCTGGACACTGGGGGAGAGAGCCGAAGCTCATCCATTCTGGATTCTGTATCCATTAGCACCTTGATCTCCACCAGGACGTGGACAGGTATTCAGTGCCACATGATGAATTGCTGCTGGTCTGCTTCTGCAAAGAAAGGGGGCAGCTGCATGCTGCATCCACTGGTGCAGCCTCAAGAGAATAGGCTGCTACAGAAAGGCAACAAAGGCCCTGCTAACCATAGTGAGATGTACGTGGAAGCAGGGAATCTCCTGCTGCAGCATGTTTCTAGTTACTTCTGCCATCCAGGAGCCAGGAACAAGAACTACCCTAAGTAAATCCTCACCCCAGAAGAACTGCCTGTGCTACAACTTCTGTAGGTCCACGACTCTCTCCTTTCATCTCCCTGGAATACTGACCGCCAGATCCTGGATCCTCTGGCTGATCCCCCTGTAAAAGGCCATCACCTCCGTTCTGTGTTTGGTCAACTGAGATGCCAGGTGCAGGTTCTGGTCCTCCAGCTTATCATACAGGGTGCGGACACTGAAATCCTCCAGGTTTCTCAGGGCACGCTGCTCTCCTGAAACACAAGACACCTTTCATTTTCCACAGCTGAGCACAAGATCCAAGATGATTTCTTTGCTGGAATCCTCTCCTGAACTGCCAAGTAGCCATAATCTCAAGACGCTTAGCACGGCACCCGGCAGCTCAGCTGGCTTCACAGAATGCAAGGGATAGTAATGGGAGGAGAAAAAGTCAACTCCCAGGCTAGAAGCAGGGAGGCAGGGATACAGAGGGTTGTGAATGGAAGGACGGCTAAACACATATCTGTGAGTGTGAAATGAGAGTGTGACAGCACTGCACAGACTGAAGCCCATTGGGAGCAGCTCCTGTGAGCTTTCCCCAACCCTACAATAAGTTGAAAAAACTGAAGCCCAGCCTCAAAGGGCAAATGGAAGGAAAGCTACAGCTTCCATGTAACTCAGCTGTGGCCTTCCTGCTGGCCCTTAAAACTACTCACATCCCTTGCACATGCTTTACCTTCCCCAGCCCTGCCCCAGGGACTGAAGATGGCAGCCTTTGCAAAATGTTTTGAGACTGAATACAAAGTACTGTTTGGTTTTTGGTGTTAGCGTGGAGTTTGTGCACTCTGCATAGCAGCAGCTTTTGCTTGTGATGACATTGCAATGCCAGGGCACTTTCTAAATGGGGGCACTTCAAAAATATTTTATACTTATTTGTCTCAGAGATGCAAGGGACTAGGATGGCAGTGGAAACAGCAACACCATCCTGTGCTTCAGAACAGGGGTAGTAAAAGGGAAGTCACGTTGCTCTGCCAGGATTTCTGGAAGTTCAGAAACTCCTCCTAAGACAGCAAATTTCTCTCTGACTGTTCTTTGCTGCACAGCCCTAACTGGCTTTTCCCTACAACATTGGTTCTCGACCTTGTAAGACTCAAGGCCCCCCATCAGAAAATGCCAGCTTTAAGCTTTCAACCATTTTTCGACTTATGGAAAAATAATAGAACTATTCTTGCATTGCAAAGAATTCAGAAATACCACAGCAGTTCAGCACGGGTTTTGTCACTGTGGATTCCCATCTGAAATCTGTGGCTTCATCCTGTGAATCACGTGTAGGTGTTTGCACACCTAACAGTGTTAATACTGTGCAGTACCCTGTGGCACCTTTAAAGAGATCTTGTGGCACCTTGGGGAACTGTGGCACTCTGGCTGAGAATCACTGCCGCCAGCCTTTCTGGTTTTTAGTTATATAGTATAACCTCATAAATCTGGATATCAAAAATCTGGAATTACCAAAAATCTGTCACTTTTTAAAACTTTTTAAAACTCCATCAGGGAGTAGCGGTGGCCATTCCTGGGGCAGAAGAGGGGGAAGCTTGCACGCGGCAGCTGCCGCTGCCATCCGCCACTCCATGCTGCCGCTCCACATGTGGCCGCTGCTCTGGGACCAGCCACTGCTATTCCTCTTCTCCCTCCCCGACTGCTGCTCCGGTTTCAAAAATCACGAATTTTCACATTTCCAGCAGGTGCTCGGTCCCGAGCATGCCCGATTCATGAGGTTATACTGTCGTTTCTTTGTCAGCACAGCAATTCCCAGCATCAATGGCTGGTGCCATCTTCTGGGCTCCAGACTTACTGTATCTCATCTTGTAAATCTCAAGACAGGGTCACCTGTAAAATGGGAGGACACGCACTAGATGTTGGACACCTGGAAAATGGACAAACCCAAGCAGCAAAACACAGGGCCTTAATTTTCCAGAAATGCAACTTAACTTTCTTCTTCCTCTGACACCCCTCAGAGCCTGACCACTCTGCTCATGACCAGCCAGGGTGACCGTTTCATACCCATTATACAGCTGGAAGGACTTTGTCCCCTACTGGGAGGGTGTGTGAATGGAAGGCTGAGCTTAAAATAGGTGCGTGTGTCTGAGTGTGTCTGCATGGCAGCCTGAGTGAGTGACTCCAAATGTGTGTGTGAGCTCTGAGGCTGAGGATCCTTGAATGCCATAAGGGCGCAGAATAAGAGCTAGAAGAGAAGTGGGAGTGAGTGTGAATGAATCAAAAGGAGGGGCACAGCCACTTTACCTGCACCGTAAATAATTGCTTTCTCTCCAGTATCAGCTCCTTCTCCAGAGCCGTGGGGGCCAAGAGCTTCATAAAACTGAAGGCTGGGGGGAGAGAAAGAGAGTGAAGCATATCCATGGCTACAGCATCCCTCTCTGCACCCACCACAGGGCTAGTGCTGGCTCCCAGCAGCAGCCACACTGTTGCCAGCCCTGGTCAGACATGGGGACAAGTGTTTTTCTTGCAGCTTCTGAAGGGAGACGCAGGAGACAGACTCAGGCAAGAGTGAGGCAATGGTGCCAGGCAGGGAGCTGTGGTAGAGATGCTCATGGGGACTGGAGAGCAACAGAGGTACCCACCACTCTATGGGAAAGCAGAGAAGCTTCTCCTCTGTGTAGCTGGTATCTCATCATACCACTATAGTGGACAGGAGCCCAGTACCAAGGGGCAGCAATAGGAAACCCACATTCCCCATTGCTCTTGCCCTGTATCCACAGGCCTCTAAATCTGCATGCTCTGGAGTAAGTGGAGTGCCAACACACGGGGGGCTTACCTGTCTTTAATGAGGACATACTCCGGAGGGATGTGTGGCTCACCCAGGCTCCTCCATCGTGGCTTCCAGCTCTTCATGGGGCTGGGGTTGGAGATGGGGGGCCTCAGCACAATTGCCAGGGTCAGCAGCATGAGGATCAAGAAGCCCAGGACAAAGAGCACTGCTGAAGAGGCCATGAGACAGTGGGATGTAAGAGGTGGAGGAGAAAGCTGTGTGATTCTGAGTGCACCCATAGGACCTACGATGCACGCATGGGATAAGTTTCCTTTTTGTGTAATAGGTCACTGGGATAGCCTTGGTGTGAAACTGGCCCTGCACTTCACAGGAGGGAAGGCCTAAAGGCTCCTGCAGCTGGAATCAGCAGCACCCCAGAGCCTGCAGCCATCTGTCCTGATGCTCTCAGCACCTATGGTCGGAGGATGGTCACAATGTCCAGCATGCAGGATATGGGTGGATGTTGGCAATCACCACTGGATTGCACAAAGCATTTGCCCCCTCCATGGCCTGATCAGAAGGACTTGTAGAGACTGTCATCATCTTGGCTGAGCACTCTCCTTCCTCCACAGGCTCTCAATGCCCCACAGCATGGGGGGGCATTAAGTCACCTGCATCTCCACTGATCAGGCCTTTGCCAAATGTCCCTGTGAGCCCAGCATTGTGTGGAGGAGGTAGAGCTCTTTGGCACTGGCATCGGAGGGCCCTGGAAGCTGGCGCACACACTTGCTGGTTCATTTATATTTCTGTGCTCCCTCCCTTTCTGCCCCTTCTCACTGAGGGGAGACTGAGCCAGGTGTCTACCATAGGTACAGATGTGCTCCTAGGATTAGATCTTGCCTACCTGCCTGCTTGAATCGTCTACAGGATGTGCTTTACGAGACAGTCCCACTCCTCCAGCCTCCCACAGAAATGCTGACATTTGCAACTGGTGCTAAGGGGAGCAAAGCCCTCAATTAACTGCATTCCTTGCAGGGCAGGGAGAAAAGGCAGCCTTTTAATACCTGCCTCTGAGCAGTTTCTGGCGAGGGAGAGCATGAACCCTTGGGAGGCTCAACCCCAGGAGCAATTAGAACAGGGAAACGCCAGTGGCTTGATGCTATTTCCAGAGAGGAAAGCTGGTTCAAACATGATCTACCACAATAGGAGCCAGTCTCTTTGGCAGACATGCCCCAAATTAGCTCAACAGTGCCACTCCAATCTCCTTCCTCTGCCTGATCTGCTGCTTTCCTTTCTGTTCCCCACTCTGTGCTCCCTATCTGATCTGCTGCTCTGCTTTCCGCTTCCTGCCCTATGCTCCCTGCCTAATCTCCTGCTCTGCTTTGTGCCTCCTGCCCTATTTGCCACTGTGTTTCCTGTCCCCACCCTGATCAGCTATGTGCCACACATGGATCAGCTATGTGCCACACATGGAGGCTGCAGGGTGGCTACCCCTGCTCTACCAGGTGCAGAGACTGACTTATAGGCTCAAGAATCCAGGTGCTACAGGGCTTGGTAGTGAATGAGGGAGCAACACCTTAAATTAAAAAATAAAAGCAGGCCCCCCTTCATCAGCAGGTACTTATCAATGGAGAGCTATGGAGACTGTGGTTCTTTATATCCCTAGCACAGAGACTATGGCTCTTTATATCCCTGGCATGAGCTCTTCCTCATTGCCAATGTCCCATAGGACCCAGCTGCCTTCATTTCTGCTTCTCCTACAGCTCTAGCCTGCTGGAAGCCTGCAGAGCGCAGGTCACAAGCTTTATTCACCTCACAATGGGTTTGTGTATCTGCAGGACAAAGACAGATGTTCAGTCTAAATGCCAACAGCTGGCCTAGCATGAACATACTGGGCTAGCCAAATTAATGCCTGCAACAAGCAGATTAAGAACGGTGTTATAGCAAAGATCATGTTGGTCCTTTAGTGATAAGGCCTATAAGGTCATTCTTCCTGGTTAACTGAAAGACAACCTGATGAAAAACAACATGCATCAACAGGAGCTCATTCCTCCAAAGGAGGCCATTAATAAGATCCTTTAATTGAAGGTATCAGTGGACCTTGGCTGCGGTACCTGTGACAGCTGCCCAGTTGGGCGCTAGATTTAGTTTCCGGGGCTTCAGGATCCCATGCCTGGCCAGCTGGTATGGAGACGAGGGCTGAAAGGAGGAATCCTTAGGGTCACAGCCCATGTTCTCCTCATTCACAGTCACAATCAAGGTACGGTCCTGGATGGTGCTGTCCCTGAAAACGTATCTCCCAGGATCTGGGAAAACGTGGGCAAACCTGAAGGAGAGGGTGAAGTCATACACATAGGTCCAGCTGCCCTCTTGTGTTCAGCTTCACACAGCTACAGCCACCAGTCTGCTCCAGCTGGGAAGTGAAATGCCTTATCTGGAGGAAAGACTCTTGTCGAACTCAGTCATTCAGGCTGGTCTGAAGCTCATTGAATTCAATGAGCATCTTTCCATGGACTCTGGTGACTCAAACCCTTGGTCATGGATTCTCACACTATGCCCAATGCACTGGACCTAATATTTCATTAAAGAATAAGGGGAAGGCACAACATTCCCCATACCTGCTTATGCATAAGCTCCCTCCCCACCCGGGCACTGTTAGCAGCATCAGGCATTACTTGGAGATGTTGAGGTGGGTCTCCTGAATGAGGTGGTCCAGTCGTCGGAAGGGACCGAAATCCCAGCTGGGGTTGCTGTTGTAAAGATGCTGTTTCTGATAGACTGGGTAGTGGCTGGAAGCGCGATCTGGGAACAAGCAGGACAGAATCACAACTCTGAGCTCCAGGCTTAGCCTGGATGAAGCCAGGCCACACCGCTTGGGTGACAGGGTTTGTTTTATGCAGCTCCACGCATGTCAGAGCTTCTAACAACAATATGTGGTATAACTTATGAGATCTGAGGGTCTTAACAGTGCTTTACCCTATACAAAAGTCTCAGAATCACCTCCTGTAGTAGGCACTTCTATCCCAATCATACAGATACGAAAACTGAGACTAAATATACTGGCTGAGTCTGGAGTTGAGTCAAGATTATACCAGGAGTCCTAGGCAGACAAAGATATGCAGGCAGGCAGGCAACCCCAGCACAGACTTTAGTAGGCAGTCACAGAAGTGGCTGAGCCTAGGCACGCAAATAGCTTGGACAGACAGGCGTGAATCCAAATGGCAGCACTCACCATGGGGATGGATGCTGAGCTGGAAGAGGATGGTGTCTCCCACATGCATACACACGATGGGGTTTGGGATGTGGGGTAAGTGGTGTGGATCCTTGGCAGGGATGGCCTTGCTATGCCGACCTTTCTGCAAGGGTGTAGCTAGCCCAAATCCTCCTGAGGCTGACAGTGGAGACAGGGAAGAAAAGAGTGAACCCTGCCAACAGGCAGCAAAGGACAAAATCCCCTACCCACTTGGCAATACAGAATTATTTCCCTCACATGGGGCCAATTTCTGCTCTGAATGCAGAACAGGGGTAACTTTACTGCAGGCAGTGGCCAACTGATGCAAGAGGAGCATCATGCCAGCTCATCTATTTGCAAAGGTGCAGGATCTTCCACTTATTCTTTTTCGTGGGCTGGAGTCATGTTATAACCACAAGTGAGTGAATTTCCAGGTGCCCAAGGGGTTTGAATGTGAAGCCAGCTAATATCTCAACTGAACAAAGGCCACAGTCCAGTTTTTTCTGTCAAATGAGGACCCCTCCCTTGCACAGTGTGGAGGGATCGAGTGCAAATTCCCTCTACTACTGATGAGCTGGGAGGAAACCTGCAGCTTGGTCTGACGGGCTCTTTGCTGACTCTTCCCTTCTAGAGAGCTCTTGGGTTTCACCTGTGAGGAATTCATTGAGCTCTTCTGTGCTGGAAATCATGACACCCAATACCCCGCCTGGGCTAAACAGAACAAAATGCACCCGCTGGCTCCTCTGCACGTGCTCATCTGGTCCCAGGATGCCAGTCACTTCCTGTAAAACACAGGAGGACAATGAGCTCTTGGTGATACTCTCAGCCTTGGAAGCTGTCCACTCTCCAGGATTTAGGCCTACCCCTGCCTTTAATTAATCCACCTTGAACACTCCTAGACTTGTCTACCCTGCCCCTGTGCCACACCCAGGACCACTGCCAAGAAGCACACCCTACTCACTTGTCCCTGCCCAATACATGCCTGTTCCCACAACGGAGAGGGCGTAGCTGGCCTAAAGTAGCCCTGGTACCAGCTCCAGTGCTGCTCTCAGATACTCTGCCTCAGGGATGCTCCATGGCAAGTGCTTTGAGGAAGCTGCTGAGGGGCAGGGAGTGGGCAGCATGGCGGCAGCAGGTATGGGCCTGGTGACTCTCTCTCCCAAACCCAGCCACTGCTATTTTGTAATGATTTGCAACCTCCCACCTTCTCAGCATCCTGCTCCATGAACAATATGGAACATCCCCCATGTCCATCTCACATGGTGGATCCCACACATCACATCAACTCCCTGCCTGGAAGCCCAGGAGTCTCTCCACCTCTCCACGCTCTGCAAGCTCTCCCCAGCCTCCCTCCAACCCAGAGAGCAAGTCCTAGCCCTTATACTCACTCTGTCCTCTCCCTCCTCCACACTCAGAAGCAGCTCTCGATTGATGCCAACCCTCAGAGAGATCTGTGGGGCTCTCAGCAGGCACTCCCGGTCACACAGCTCTTCAGCAGAGACGTATTGTTCACAGTGACACCTTGCAAAGGAGAAGAAGGGGCCTGTTCCTTAAGTCTCCTGGCAGGCAGCTGCAAGGTGCTGATGGCCAGACCTGAGACCAGCTCTATTGTTTTATTTATCATCTGTACAGGGAGTAAGCCAACTCTTTAGGAAAGGAATTGGCAAGCTGGATCACATGCAAAGTCCATCCAGTCTAGGGCATCGTTGATGTGACACCCTTCCTGATATTGAAATGATAAACTCATAAGCTGCCACAATGTATCTGTTATATCTGCACCATTCTGTAGTGATACTAATGTAGCAAAACCATTGCAACTTTAACACTGTTTCATTCAGGGTCAAAACTGCGGTGATTTAGCTAACCTGTATCACCACAGGTGCAGGATATGTCATAACAGCTGATGTGCACACCCGGGAGGCAGCTCCTCTTAAGAGGTTGGCAGCAGTTCACAGTCCTATAAACTCTTTGCTCATCTATTGAGTCCACCCGCAGGGACAATGATCATGATATGGACTCTTTTGAAGTTAGGAAATGGACTGAAACCAGCAGCTTATTTCACAAGACACACAAGACCGAACTACTTCCATTCACAGTTAACTGGCCAAAATTCAAGCCCAAACTCTGTTTGAAGTGTTTTCTTAACTAAAAACGTACATGCCCAGCTCTGCGTTGAGTTCTCCACCCACTGGGCCACAGAAAGGAGAGCAGTCATACTGTTCGGGTGAAACACACTGGCGCGTGGATGCCAGACGGACCTCTCCGGGAGCGCAGCGCTCCTCCACCTGCAGCAGCAAAGCCCACAGATTCACGTAAGACAGGGATGAAAACCAGAGGGATACCACTGCTCTGGCATGACCCAGCCCCCCTGCCACTCTGCCCCTGTCCCACCTAGCATTTGAAGGGTAAATCTTAATACATTTTGCGCTGTTAATTGGTCAGAAAACAGACAGAGGAAATGACAACAATATCAATAATGATCTTGTGAGGTCCCTTCCAGCCCTGAAAGTTGATTCCCATCAAATTCCCTTTCCAGGTCTAATTATAAGACATCATAATGACAACACAGTGAATGAGGTCATCAGTTTTGGATACATAGATAGCCCCATTACCAGAGTATGCTGTTGCCTCCCAACCTTCAGTGTGCTTATCCTCATGCTACCTCTGTGAAGTAGGGCAGTGCTGTTATCCCAGTTTTACAGACTTAGAATGGAGGCACAGAAAGACCAAATGATGTGGCCCAAGATCCAGGGGTGGATCAAAGAATTGAACCCAAGCTTTTGCATCCTAATCCACTATTCCAACCACGGGGCTGACTTTCTCCCCCACTCACTTGCCTTCTCACCTGAGTCATTCAGGTTTAATACACTCAAGGGCCTTGCGTTGCAGAAGCATCTTACCTGAGACTGGCAGTCCTGGTCACTGTTGCTGTCAGAACTTTTCTTGCCTCTTTCATCATAGTAAACATACCCTGCCTGGCAGATACAGGAGCCATCTGACTGCTGAAATGCCCGGTTCAGCCCATGGCAGCTACAGCTGGTAGCACCTTAGGAAACAGCAGCAGGAGTAGCCAGCATTAGTGGAAATCAAGGTGACTGGGAACTGTGCAAGTTCCTTTCATATTGCCTGCTCTCCAGCTCCATTCACAGCTACTGCTATATGAGGAAGGGTTGAAGCACTGGAGTCTGGAGAACAGAAGACCAAGGGAAGATTTGGTAACTGTCTGCAGTTACAAGAAAGGGCTGTTGCAAAGATGATGGCAGTCAGTTGCTCCCTGGGTTTGCAAGGGATAGCACATGAAGTAATGGGAATGAATTGCAACCGGGGAGATACTAGGAAGAAGGATCTCATTCTGAATGTGGTTAAGTCCTGGAACAGGTTACCGAGAGAGGGCACACAGCCATCATTGTAGGGAGTTTTCAAGTGCATGCTAGCCAAACCTTATGGGGGATGGTTTAGACAGGGATGGCCAGCCTTGGACAGGGGTGGGTCAAGATGACCTCCTGAGGCTCTTCCCAGTCATATTTGCTATGACTCTAAGTTCCTACAGTAGGTGGGTTTTAACTTGTCCATTGAGCCATCTGGAGCAGGTCAGGGCCTGTCCACTTCACAGCTGGTAACTGCAGGAGTCCCCTGTTTTATTACTCACAACCCGCTAGGGAGGACATGACTGTGAGTGGGATAGTCAGTGTGCACACGGCCACATCACAGGGCAAGGAGTATGCTCCACTTCATGGTGGCCAAGAGCCCAGGGCTTCTCCCACTTTATCAGGGCCCCAACTGGAGTTATTTCAGGTCACCCTGCCCAAGTAACCTCCATCCACTGCACTCACTGCAGATCTGGGCAATGCATCCTGCTGTAACTCCATTAGATTCAGAAGAGTCATATGGCAAGCATAAACAGGGACACTTATCTATTCCTCTCTCCTCCCGGACCTGGCAGGACTGAACTTCTGATGCCTCAGCTAGCCCAGTCTGTGAGGGATCGGGGTGGGTCTGAAAGCTGTGCACTCTGTCTCAGCGGTGGGGCAAAGCCAGGACATGTGGCAGATGCAGAACCACAAATGAGCTGGCCCTTCCATGGATCACAAACTCATTCATAGCAACACAGAGGCCAAGGGGTTGTTGGTGTTTGAAAATCTCAAGGCAGCTCCATGTACAGAAGATGCAACTCACCTGGCTGTGAGGAGGAAGAGCTCCCGCAGGGAAAACACCCTGTCTGAGCATGGAGGTGGTTGAAGGAACCAGCAGGACAGGCATGGCATTCATCAGGGTGCTTTGCAAGGCTGCTGTTCCCGTGCGTCCCAGGGGGGCAGGGCTCAGGGGCATGTGCCATGGGAGGGCAGTAATAGCCTCTGGGGCAGGGCTGCTGGAGGTAATTTGAACTGCCTAGGGGGAAGCAACGGAGGCAAGTC
Source organism: Alligator sinensis (assembly GCF_000455745.1). NCBI lineage: Eukaryota > Metazoa > Chordata > Crocodylia > Alligatoridae > Alligator > Alligator sinensis. The sequence goes on from NW_005841952.1 coordinate 2,506,271, forward strand.
AAAGGTGGCTGTCCCCTCCATTGGTGAAATGGGAAGGACCTAGCTCACTGCATTATGAAGGCAAGCAAGGTGGTTAATTATTTAATTTAGAGTTCTGGATCCGACGGAGCCCAGAGACCTGGATCACCTGTGAGATCCCAGCCCCGTGCACTGCCCAGTCTCAGCAGAATCACCCTGTAACCCGCCCAGGCTCACAGGCTTCTCACACCCCTGAAGCCCCCTGGATTCTCAGTTACCGGGTGGGCAGGTGAAGCCTGCTGGGCAGGGCTGGCAGGATGGGGTGGTGAGGAAGTCACTACGGTAGGTGCCAGCATCACAGAGCCTGCAGCATGTCTCAAAGGAGTCCCTGGGGCCTGTCACGTTGCACGCCATGTATCCTCCTTTGCAGGGAAGCGGATGCACACTCCCGGGGGGGCAGTAATAGGGAAACACACACCTAAAGAGAGACACAGAGGCAGGAGACAGGGTGAATGGGAAAAGTTCTTGGCTAATATTCCCAAGTGCCTTCCTGCTAGGCTGACAGGAAACTCTAGTCTGCAGCAACTTTGGCACCTGTCCGCAAGGAGAGAGCTGCTGCATTTCAGAGGGAGTGACAGCATGCAGAAACAAGTGAAATCTGTTCAGAAAATACACAGAATCCACTGAAATGCACCAGAAGCTCTCTTTTCTTCACTGTGAACAGTGTCTTGTTATCCCAGATCACTATAAGCACAGTCTGCTGTACAGACAGCTGTCAAGAACCCAGAGCTACAAAGCTGGGGATGCTTTGAAGAGACAGGTTCAAAGTCAGCTTGAGCTGTGCCAGCACTGTAACACTGGGCCGAGCTGCTAGCCTGTGCATGGGGAAATCAGCGCCTCAAACCAAATCTGCCAAGCCAGCTTTGAAATCAGCACTCTGGATGTGCTCACACATACTTCACTGCAGTGCATGGCATACATGGGACTCTGCTTTTCCTGTGCCCACAGATACCATTGACACAAGCCCCTCCACAGCTGACAGGCCCCCAGGGTCCACTGCCAAGGATGTAACTAGAAAACTTCATGTTAGCTCAGTGTGAATCTGCTGCACACGTGACGTGGATTTCACTGGCCCAGATTGTGCTCTGTCCTGTCTCCTGCCCCAATTGCAGGCTAATTAACACAAATAAAGAAGCACTCTCATTCGCTCCACCAGCTTCCAAATCTATGGCTGTGATGGAAGACACATCTGCAATGTTTGCCATATTCACAAAGGTTGTGATTGAAACATTTGTCCCAGTTTGGCAGCAAGTGGATTTCACAGTGTCAGAACGTCTCGGAGGCTATTGTCGCCTTCACCAGTCTCCCGTATACTCACAGCTGCTCGGGGGTGTTGTACCTCGAGGATCCTTCAGGACAGTAATACCCACCAGGACACATGGAAGGGAACCCTGTATGAAGCCCACAGTAGAAGCCAGGTCTGCATATGATTGGATTTACTGAACCTGAGGGGACACAAGAACCAGAGACCCAATGAGCCTGGGGACATTTCCACCCTGAGGTTATCTCTGCATGACCCACGTTTCCCAATACCCATTGAAGGCCAATGGAAACCCACTAAAGTAGGCTTGAACACAAACAGGGTTGGGTGCATTTGGATGTTGCAAGGCATCTGCTCTTCACTAGACTCATCTCACTCCACCTGGGGCTTATGCACACTGCAATTGAGGACAGGATTCAAGGGGCAAGATCTAGTTTCAGGGATCTGTGACTACTGCCATGTCCCCCACAATGACCATTGCCCCTGAGGCTCACTGCAGAGCCACCATTGCCAACTCCTGTCAGATCCCACTGGGTGCTGGATGGCATTGCAGGGGTGCTGGCAGACAGCAGAACAAGAAAGAGAGCCAAAGGGAATGAATTCCTCACCAGGTGGGCATTCATAGCCAGGTTCACAAGGTGTTCCTTGGATATTGGGCATCTTTGTCTGGGCTGGGTCTGGGCAATAATATCCAGGAGAGCAGGGGTCACACTCGTCCAAGGAGGCTGCACCAGGCTGGGTCCTGAAGGTGCCAGGTGGGCAAAGGAAAGTGTCTCCTTCCCCTGGGCACCAGTGCCCAGGGGGGCAAGGGTAATCTTCAAAGGTGGTAAGGCCTGTGGAAAAGAGAATGGAAAAAAAGAGAGAGGAGGCAAAGAGGGGTTTAGAGGAATATGCTCCCACTCCCTTGACCATCCATGGCTCGTGAAGCTTTCCTTGGCATCTCCCATGGCCCCCACCCCCTGTCTCCACCCACTCATCCTTTTCCATGCAGGGATTTGACCCTGCATCTGGTTTCAATAGCAGCAACATGGGGCCCTTACCTGGCATGGGACAGCGGTAGCCAGGAGGGCAAGGCTGGCAGTCTGCTAGGCTCTGTGCTCCTAGGCCTGGGTAGTAGGTATGCTCAGGACACTGCTGAGGGACCATGACGCTGCTGGGACCAGTGATGTTCCCCCCAGTGCAGTAGTGTCCAGAAGGGCAGAGGTAGCTCACTGGGTCTCCTAAACACACAGAGAGCATAAGCTTCAGTGGAGGGACCCTCGCCCACCACCCTGACCCTTCTTCCCCTGCCTCTTCCCCAGGCCCTCTCAAACTGGAGCCTCTTCAAACACTCATACACATCCAATCTAGCCACAACCCCAGCATCAGTTTGGGGCACAGGAAGATTAGAGCCTGGGTTTGGCCTTGGGTCCCTCTCCAGATGATAAGGTCCTATTACTATTTAAGGAGGGGGCAATACATTAATAAATAATCCTCCTAGTGTGAATCATGTGGGGATTTGTTCTTTCCTCAGCAATGTCCAGTTGGCTGCAGTGGAGGCAGGATACCTGACTGCCTGGGTCAGCTGGGTGGTCCCTGTGCCCAAAGGTCTAGTCCCCTATGCCCAGTGCCAGCCTGGCTAGACTCAGCAATGTGCCACACATGCGTGGAAAGTGACTCCTGTTCCCCCCCGAGCCTTGACCTGCTTGACACCAGCGGCCTGGGGGGCAAGGCAGGCAGTCTTCTCTTTGGCTGGCCCCTGGGACAGCTCGGATGGTGTTGGGGGGGCATGGTGTGGGCACCTCGGATCCCTCCTGGCAATAGAAACCTAGAGGAGGAAGACAGAAGCTGTTCTGATGGAGAAGGTGACTCAGGGTCTGTCCCAGGATGAGCATCTACAGGGTTGGGGAGGCACCATTCTTATGAAGAGAAGAGCCAAACCAAACCAATCACCAGTACAGTGAACTACCGAACAAGGGGTGAGGGCTTCAGATTCAGGGCTCTTGCTCAGGTCTGCACTGAACTGGAACCCGGAGACCCCTACTCAGTCACTGAGGGCAGCAGGTACCAGGATGAGAAGAATTGGAGGTAGACTTGGGCTAAGCCATAACCTTCAGCCAGGGTCTGAGTGATACCACACCCTGCATTGCTTGGATTTGGGGGTTTGGTCAGTTGATGGAGAAAGGGAAGGAGCCAGTGTGAGGTTGTGAGGAGTGCAGCACTTCTAAAACCAGATATCTGTCGCCAACGGCTTCATGCTGGTGGGCACATACCTGCAGGGCACAGTCCTGCGCACACCTGCCCCCAGGGGCACTCAGCCAGGGAGCTCCATGGGAAGTCGTGGCCTTGGGGAGTTGATTCAAAGCTCCTGGCCTGGCAGAAGTACCCAGCAGCACACTTCCCCTCCAGCCGTCCGCCCCTGGTGTGAAGAGAGCAGAGGGATATGTATATGGGAAACAGAGTAATGCAATGCATGCACACACAAAGTCATGCAGGGGCTCCTGTACACAGTACACCCACGAGACAGAACAACCCAGAGGCTTATACCAGAAAAAGGTGCAAATTGACCAATTCTTTGAATAATAGATGCATGTATTATAAAGATGAGGCAGGGGCTCTCAAGATTCAGTACTGACCCCACCACAGACTCCTTCTGTGACCTCCAGCAATTCATTTCAGATGAAACTGTCAGTGGCTTTCAGAAAATCTTTGGCTCCTAAGTGCCAAAGTCTCTTTTGAAAATGGGCCTTGGGTGCCTGCATTACTGAGAGGTCTCTGCAAGTATGAACATGCCCCCCTGCCTTTGCCTTGGCCTCGTCTGTACAGGGGGGATAATGTTGCTCATTATCCTTTGATATAGGACAGAATACATTTGCTGGACCCCAACACCCTCAGTGCTTGGGAAATTCTGCATCCAAAGCTTATGTGTGGGGCTCCAGTCTGTCAACCTCTTAGAAGACAGAACATAAAACACCGCTAAGGGCAAAGTGACCTTTTTCCCCGCTTGGCTCTGGATCTCAAAGAATCTGCAGCACTTGCAATAACCATTTTTCATTGCTTTTCAACTAGAAAAAATGCAGAAAATGTACCAGCTACTTCCCCAATTTTCCCTGAGAAACCTGAGTATGACGTCTAGCGTGACATAAGTGGTGTAGAGGAGTGGGAGGAGAGGGTGCATTTCTATCCTCCTAGCTTCACAACACAAAACAAAGGAGAGTTTCCACGAGCCTGAAGTTCGGAAATTCAAACCTGAGAAAAGAAAAGATGCTACATGCCATGGAAATCATTGCCACAAGAAGGCACAAAGGCCAGAGTGTTGCAATTCAGAAATGGAGATGACAGGTTCAGATAACCATAACCGGTCCAGCCCTCCCCTGGCCCAAGTCTGCCACCCAGTGCCCTGCACGTGTCCCAAGAAGCTGGAGTCAGCACCCATGCAAGATAGGGTAAGGATTACTTCCTTCTTAGATTATTACACAGAGCCATAAATCAGGCCCTGTGTAAGGGTTTCAGCACCGAGACTATTGTACTTTGGGACTGCTGCACCCACCATTAGCATGCGGCTGTTTCTGAGGTGGAACCCGCAGCTGCCTGACAGCACATAACAACGCTGTGCAACAGTTTAGGGTGGGGAGCAAAAAAATACAACCAAAACGACAGTGCAGCAGGGAGAACTGTGACCTGCAGTAGTGACCAGCCGAGCAGGCCAGGCATTCCCTCTCGTCTTGCAGACCGGTTTTGTTCGGCGGAGTAAATGTGCCATCAGGGCATGGATAAGGAACCAGGGTGCCTAAAATGGAAATGTGAGAGGTGATATAAAGGCAGAGGGTCATGGAAAGGCAATGGTGTTTTTCAGCACAAGGTGCTTCTCTCATGCAGCAGGCTGGTTACACTCAGTGATGATACAGGTTGGATGTGGAGCTCCTGTACCTACCATGTAACCAGATGAGCACAGCCAGGGGGACGCACCCACCAGGTCATTACTTATACGGGGTAATTATCCACCTGCTCCAGGCTGAGCAGTCTGAGCAATGCAAAGGGGGAGAGGCCTTACTCTTCCCTGCCTTGCTGAGTGTGCTGTGACCTTGGAGAGTGTTACATCCAAATCACACAGATGTAATGACTCCCTAAGATGCAATTCAGAAGCAGTCAGGCCCTTTCTTGCTGCATCACTCTTAATTCTTTAGTAAGGTGTATATGGGGTTTACTCCAGCCCTTGCTTGTGGTGAGATCCCCAAATGTACGGTCAAGGTTAAGACACTCACATGCCAGGGAGTGGAGGGGTAAAGAGGGAAGTAGCAGCAGGGTGATGGGCAAGGGCATGTACTGACACATCCTATCCAGGGCAGCCAAAGGGACAGTGGGGGCCTGCATATGCTGGTGTGTTGGGGGCAGGGGGCATCCTGTACATACCTGCTGGACAGTAGGTGTGTGATGGGCAGTGTTTGGGGTCTCCTGAGACCGTCTCCTGGCAGTAGAAGCCCGGCTGGCAGGGGATGCAGGACTCTGACCCCCTATTTGGCTGGTACTCCCCGGTGGAGCATGGGGTAGGGTAGGCAGCCCCTGAAGTACAGAAGTGACCCTAGGAATCAGACAGAGAGGGAAGAGAAATGAACAGAAACCCAGGTAAAGTCAGGTCTGTTTGCAGGGCCAGCCCCCAAGGAACAAAAGCCTGTGGCAAAGTCCTGTGGATAGGACTAAAGCCACGGCCTGTGAAGCTTCTCTCCAAATGTTAGGCTGACACTGTTAGACTGAAGGTTAGCTAGCCCAGCTGTCACCAGCAGGGACCCAGCCCCTCCTCATCCCAGTGACAGGCAAGTACCTTCAGGCAGAGGAAGGCAGTGGGGCTGAAGGAGCTGAAGTTGGCTGGGCAGTAAAACCCGGCAGCACAAGGTCCCGTGGGTGAGCTCAGACCGACGCTAGCGCAGAAGAAGCCAGGATAGCACGGCACACAGCTGTCCTGGGAGGAGCCGCCTGGGGGAAAGGCAGAGGCACAAAGGGATGGGAGGAAGCACTCATCTGAGCTGCAGTGACATCAGTGTTGCATTTGCAATAATAATAGCTATTGCAATTGCTTGCAACTGCCACCCTTCGGCTGGAACTGGATCTGCTCTGCCATGTGTCACAGGCACTTTATCGCTGCCGATTCAGAGAGAATCATCCTTAAATGCAAGCGGCAGGTGGCAGCCAGCTTTCAGGGGTATCCTTGCTGTTGCCATAGGGCTCTCCACAGCCACAGCACTCTGCACTGTGACTGCTGTAACATGTCCAGATAACTACAGATGAGTTGTAACCCACTTCGCAAGAATAAAACTATCGAGCCTGCCCCTTCCCCAGGGGAAGAGGTGTTTTTTTCCCATTTTACAGACAGAGGAAGTGAGGCACAAAGCGGGGCAGAAACCTGGCAGGACAGGACAGCAAGTCTGCAGAAGTCCACTCTGTCATTCTGCTCATCTCTAGGTACTGCTCATGTCCGGGGAAGAGGCTGTGGGGAGGGCAGGGTGATGCTGATAATGAGCTCTGCAGAAACCCATGAGGGAAAGCAGGAGAAGCCCTGAGCTGCACTTACCTGTGGAGTTATTTAGGGTGCCCACTGGGCAGGCGACAGGGAAGAGAGTGCCCTCTGGACAGTAGTGCCCAAGGGGGCAGGGCCCATTGAGCGGGAACCCAGGGGTCCTGCGTGGGACAGCGTCAGCAGCCCCTCCTGCGCAGTAATATCCAGCTGAACACAACCCTGCCATCGGAGAAGAGAGGGCTGCTCAGGGACCTGCCCATGGCTCTTAGCTGGGTGAGGCCAAGGAAAGCACCTACTCCCAGTCCCACAACACGGGGGCAGCTCAGTCATGGATGAAAGTGGCTCTAGTTTCCACCAGCAGCACACCTCTGTCTCCCACCCCTCTGCCCTGGGCCATTCTCCTCTGGACTCACTCACCCCAGCCTCAACATCCACCCCCATCACTCATCCTGACCCCCTACCCTGCAGGCCCTCCCATCCTCTCCTTCCCAGGTCCCCTGTCCTCTGGAAAGGGCTCAGTCTCTCCTGTTTTTCCTCAGAGTATTAACATCTGCCTCTAGATCTCAACACCTTTCCTCTGTGCTTGACAGACAGCAACAGAGGACAAAGATTGAGTGAAAGAGGGGTGGGGACTAGACAGCAAGGAAAGATGGGAGACAAGAAAAGCTCTGGGAGGAGACCTAGAAGAATGAAGGAGCCAAAGCTCTTTGCACAAGTTGGATTGCAAGAATGAAAGCAGGAGAGATGGAGGTAATAAGAGCCTCAGAAAAAGGGTACCTTCAACACCCTGCCTCTGATCTCTCCAGTATCTGCCCCACTGAACTCAGAAAACCCCACTCCATCTAATCCAGACAAGCACTCAGAGCTCTTTAGCCCTGGTTCTAGCAGGTCAACTTACCATCCGGCTCCCAGTTCGCGTGGCCCCGACAGTACCTCCCCACCGGGCATGGCTTGCATGCTGCAGGGGACAGTGCCCCCTCCAAGGTGTTCAGGGTGCCCTCAGGGCATGGCAGGGGCATGGCGGTCTGAGATGGACAATAGTAACCTGCAAATACAAAGAGGGGATGCTGGTCCCTGGACAAAGCAAATAGCAGAGCTCTTGGTGACTTCAGTGGGGCTGCAATTCCACCCCACTGCGGTGCCTGACGGGGGGATGTACAGAGATCTGTGTGCTGGCAGACTCCTCAGAGCCTGCACCTTCTTGTCTTGGGTTAAGGACGCTGCTGTACAGCAGATGCCTTACCTTGGGGGCAGCTGAGTGGCTCTACAGTGGCAGCATGTCTGCAAGTCACACCAGCGGGGCACGGGAGGCATACGCTTGCTCCAGGCATTGGGCTGAACATGCCAGGCTCACAGGGTATCTCCAGTCCGGTCCCAGTAGGACAGTAGAAGCCACTTGGGCATCTGTACCCATGAAGACCATTAGAGGGGCAGGGGCCAGAGCTGCCTTCAAGACAAACGTACCTGTAAGAAGTAAGGAGGAGGAATTCAAAGAATTCACACTTGATTTAATGGCCCCAGAAAAGGGCATCAGTTCCAATCACTGGGCACCCGGGCATCCTTGTTCAGTGATGTCCAATAAAATAAATGGACTGCAGACAACTTGTACAGCCACCAACACTACCATCATCCCATCCCATCTCTGCCCAAACCAGGGAGACCAACTGGTTCTTGTGGCTAACCCTGAAGGACAGCAAAGTGCTACAGAAATCTGAGGGTCCCAAGACACTGTCATAAAATCATAGACAATGAGGGTTGGAGGGGACCTCAGGAGGTCACCTCTAATCCCCCCTCCTGCTCAAAGGAGGACCAGCCCCAACTACATCATCCCAGCTGAGGCTTTGCCTAGCAAGGTCTTAAACACCTCCATGGATGAATCCACAACCTCTCTGGGTAACCTATTCCAGTGCTTTTTACCACCTTCCTGGTGAGAAAGTTCTTCCTAATATCTAACGTCATCTTCCCTTGCTGCAACTTGAGACCATTGTTCCTTGTAATGTGTAAGACCATTGCTCCTGTGAGCAGTATCCTCTCTTCCAAGTGGCAGTGTCTCCTTGTGAGATGGGCTGCCAGAGGCAGGGAGATCCTGACCCATTGTTTGCATGTCCAAAGCAAGAGAGGACATCAACTAGCTCCAGGAAGTACAAGCCTTTGGGTAAATGATCCATTGTCCATATCTCATCAAGACGCCCTCTTCTGATGGACATCACTGACGATGACACAACTATCCAAACTACATACTTCCTGTTTACCTGCATCTCTCCACTGCCCCAATCTTCCCAATGTAACCAAAACTGAATAACATATACAGAAGCATTAAAATTGTTCTGTTCAGCCAATCTACATGGCATGTGAAGAGGGGACTTGTAAAATGTCTACAGGGAATCAAAGGGTGATGTCTCCAAGGAGAAGAAACAGGAAGGGTGACCTATGGGCAAATTCCCAGAAGCACGAGGAACAGTGTTAAGCAAACGAAGCTTTAATTTGCATGTTGGCAGTCACTCCCTCACAGGGCCGTCAAGCAGACTGTGCAGCTGACCCACAAAGGGAAAGAGGGGATGCCCCATTACTTGGGATGAGTAAAAGCAAAGTGGGCAAAGCACAAGGAATATCCTGTTAGGAGGATCCTGCAAGGGCATGGGATTTACAGATTTTAAAACATGCGAGGGCTTAATACGCGTGATGGTGAGGTGACACTGGGGTGTTGTAATTAGCATGCGGAGCAGACTGAATTAATTAATCCTGCAGTTTCCTTGTCATGGGTTATTGCACCATCTAGTGGGAAATGTGTTTAATGCAGGAGAGAAAAAAATGAAAAAAATATTCCATGTTGACATCACAGCAGGTGAGATCAGGAGTTTAAAGCAAACTCAGTTTTGTGATAAGGTGGCTGGGGAGTAGGGTGTGACTGATGGCCCTGGGCCCTGAAGGCTTCTCTGCCCACTGTAGAAGACAGTGGGCAAGTGAATTAATGCCTCATTCCTCTCCTCAAGGGACTGGCTCCTGCAGGGGTGAGAATAATATGGTCTGTGGCTTAGTTAATCCTTGGACATCTGTTCTGGGATTGTCAACAAGAGGCCCAGGCCTGAAAATCAGTGGCCCTGCTATCCGGCTGTCCTGCAAGTCATTCAATCATTTCAGCCAGTGCAAAGATACCGGTACCTACTGAATCAGAAAGGCTGCACTTTACACCAGCTGGCACAGGTGAGTGCACACAGTGCAGGGCAGCAGAGATCCAGGCCCTAACTCAGCTGCTGTTGGAGCCCATTGCCCAGCACAGCTGGACCGAGACCAAATGAGTGATGTTAACGTTATCTGGGATCATGCTGGGCTGGATTCCAAGTGACCCAGGAAGGGGATATCCTGTTACTAAGCTCCTGGGATAACCTGTGCCCCTATTTCTCAATGACAAATTGCTACAGCTGCTCCCTGCTCCGTCTGTAGGAGAACGGTGGGTCTGGATTTGTCAGCATTAAACATAAGTGACCACATCTCCTTACCCTGCACTACACAGCGATGCCTGGGACAGATCGGACAGGCCTGCCCGACTGCAGTACCGCCCCGCTGGACAGAGCTGACACTGATCCTCTGCCGCCAGGCCCAGCGAAGAGGAGTAGGATCCAGGAGGGCAGGGAATGGGATAGCTGGTACCATTGGGACAGAAATGCCCAGGAGGGCAGATGTCATTTCCAGGAGGAGAAAGGCCAGCAGACTCAACCTGGGGGAGAAAAAAGCAACCACAGTGAGATGCAGGAAGCATGATCGGCTGCAGAAAGAACCACGGGGAAGCATGAATTTGAGTTCATGCTCAAATTCATGGGTGTAGGTGAGCTACACCCATGAATGGTGAGCCTGCTCACCATGCAGGCTGTAGGTGAGCTCCCTACTGGGCCACTTGTTAGAGACCTGAGCTGGCTTGAAAAGGGCCCCTGACACATTGGCTGGTTTGTCATGGTTAAGCACATCTATGCCAGGAATTAGCCACCCCTGTGAGGGGCTCCAGGCAGCACAGCCCCTGTGTGACATGCAGAGAGGAGGACTGGGCAGGGATTCCTACAACATCACATTCCAGCACCATGCTGCCATCCACTCCTCTCAATAGATAATCTCCGGTCTTCACCCAGAAGCTGCAACTGGGCAGTGGTCTGAAGGTGTGATCCCAACCACTGCAGGATTACTGGAATATCTAGAAGGTATGGTACTACTATAGTATTACTATGGTACTATGGTACTACTATGGAATATCTAGAAGGTGCTGCTCTATGGTACTACAGCACCGTCATTGCTAGGAGAGAGGCCCTTACTCCTCGGTCCCAGCCTAAGGTTACTGGTGCAATGGACAACCCAGTCCCTCTGGGATTCACTCACCCGGTGTCTGATGGGGGCTGGGGTGATGGCTCCCTTGGTGCAATAATAGCCCGAATGGCAAAACCCAGATGGCTGGGTCAAACCTGGAGCTGAGCAATACATGCCTGAAATGAGAAGAAAGGAAGTCCGCGGTGAGAGGGTCTCTATGTCTCCTTTATGCCCTTGCTGTGAATGTTGGTGGAGACTCTGCTTGCTGCAAATGCTGGTGGAGACTGAAGTCAGTACTTTCCCCTCAGGCCTTCACTCAATTCCCCACCAGTGCCTTGTGGCAAACCCTTTCTTACCTGCGGGGCAGGGCTCACAGTCAGATTCATGAGCGGCACCCGGCTTTGGTCCAAAGGTGCCCCTTGGACACGGGTGTTCTGTACTGAAGCTGGTGCCCGGTGGACAGAAGTACCCCACAGGGCATGGCCTGGGCAGCTGCACCCCCGAACCTGGAAGACACAAAACACAAACCCACTCAGGTGCCTTCAAGACTATCTCCCCAGGAATGAGGAGTGTGCTATGCATTGCCCTTAGTCTTCTGATCTATGCATTAGCCCCTGCTTTCTTCTGCGGGCTCAGCTGGACACAAGATCACCCTACAGGAGACAGAATATGCCTTATTGAATCCAACAGACTACTCTTGGCCGCATCTTCCCTCAGTGACACAGACTGACAGCAAAAACACACGCACAGCCCTCCACAACCTCCTCACTTTTGTTGGATGGTTCACAGAAGAGTCCTGCTGGGCAGAGATCACACGAGTCTTTCCCTTCCTGGGGCTGGTAGGTTCCCCTCTCACACGGCACGGGCATGGCAGATCCTGCAGGGCAGTAGTAGTCTTGGGGGCAGCGGTAGGATGCGGGAATGGCTGAGGTCTGGCCTGGTGGGCAGTAGAAACCAGCAGAGCACGGTCCTTCTGGAGCAGGTCTTCCAAACCCTGCAGTCATTGAGGAAGAAGAACCTTTCCATCTCCTTCCCCAAGTCAAAGGCAGGAGGATCCCTCTATTCCCGCACACAACATGGCCTCATTGCATACTGAGTTCAAATCAAGAAGCAACTACTCTTGATAGCATGGATCCAACCTCAGAAACATGGATGCTTTGGGATGCATCACTCAGGAAAGCATTGATATGCAATGCCTGGCATGGGGAAGCTTGGGCTTCTACCTGAAGTGCCCAGCTGGAGCTGTCTGATCACTTTTTGCGGTAAAGAGACAATTCTGTGCTGGCCAAACAAGATGAGCTATGCAATCAAATGCAAGAATCTTCATCCATTCATAAGAGTTATGAATGCAGTATGCTCTTAACAACTTTACAGGAAACAAAGCTGGGAAGGACACTGGCTCCCATGTGTCCACCCTCATGAACCCCAACCCAGAGAGAGGGAGACTCATACCGCTGCAAAAGTGTCCAGCAGGACAGAGCTGGCAGTCTGTGGGATGCCATCTCCCAGCATGGGGGTTGAGACTTCCAGAGTCACAGGGGACTGGCAACTCCGAGCCTTTGGGGCAGTAGAAGCCAGTGGGGCAGAGTTCCTGGTCAGGTCTTGTGGATCCCAGAGGGCAGTAATACCCAGCATGACAGATTCCTGCAAAGCAGAAGATTTCAGTACCCAGACTAAGGAACTGAGGAACCTCCAAACATTCATATAACCGGTATGGAAAAATATGCAGGGGTTTAGTGGCTTTCTGGTTCAGATTACTTCAGTCTAGGAATCCAGCTGCTTGATTCCCAGGGACACGAGAGGTTGCTCTCTCTTTTTGCTTTGAGTCTGTCCAGCTATAGTTCAGTGTGTCTGTACTTATTTAAGCCAAACTGGAGTTTCGCTCCAGGACCAAAGCAGGAGAGAACTCGGGATTTGACATTGGGGCCTGCCTAGCATCTTAAGATCCTGCAAATCATAAAGGGTAAGATCCATCCCTGACTATGACCTACCGAGAGGTGATACCCTGGAATAAAAAGAGCAACATTGTCTTGCACTCATTCTCATGTGCATGCAAGTGTACAGAGCTCACCTGAAACATCGGCCACCCCTTCTCCCTGGCAGAACTTCCCCCCCAGGCAGGGCAGACAGGCGTTACGAGATGCCATCCCGGTTTGGGGTAGAAAAGTGCCTGTGGGGCACAGCACTGGGCTGCTGCTACCCAGTGGGCAGAAGTGTCCTGCCGGGCACAGGTCTCCGGTTTCATCGTGCATGGGATTGGGTATATGTGCTTTCGAAGTGCAGTAGTGTCCAGGGGAACATGGACCACTCGGAGCTGAGAGGCCTAGTGAGGAAGAGAAGAAAAGTGAACCAGGGGCATTAGGCATCATACGAATGCAAGGTACGTCTAGAAATCCTGGCTCGAACGAGCTCATCAGGTGATCAGTCCCTAAGGAAATATATCACATGGAGGCTTCTCTCTCACAGTCTTCATTCCTCCAAGTTTGACTCTCCAAGACAAAACACAGCATCCTCCCAGCCTGAGCAGTGACTCTACTCCGCACCTGTCCGTCCTTACCTGCATTTGCACAGAATTTTCCTGCAGGACAAGGCTGGCATTCATGGGAGCTCTGCAGCCCCGTCTGGTTACTGAAGGTGCCCTCAGGGCAGGGGTACTGCCTGGCAGCTTTTGTTCCTGAGGGGCAGTAGTACCCAGCTGGGCAGTCCACTGGTTTGGCGAGTCCATGAGAAGAGGTGTCTTTGTGGTTTTGTGTCTGGTCTTTGTGGCTGCAGAACCTAAAAAGAAAAGGCAAAGTCTGGCATTAACCTGTCACACCCCAGGCCAAAAGGAGGTCCATTTGCCAGGTAACCAATAACCATGGTAGTTTGCAACTGCAAGAAAAGAGAATATAGATTGTCCCTCCAGAAACAAGTGGAAAGGTGGAAAGCAGCCTGTTGGGTCAGTGAAGTTACCTGTGGGATCATTTTGTTCCTCCCTGGAGATTATATCAAAGCAAGGATAACTGTAGTGAAGGAGAAACAATCCAGAAATTGGGATAATAGTGGGATGGTGGTAGGAGGAGAGGAGCAAGGAAACTACCAGGAGCCCAAGGCAAAAGAGGGAGGACTCGCATGCTAATTCCCAAGAGAAGCATCAGGAGAGAAAGCAGATGAATTCCACTCACTTTCCTGCTGGACATGTTTTGCACTGGCTTTGACCAGTCTGGTCCTGGTATTTTCCAGCAGGGCAGGGTTTGGGCTCTGGGCTGCCTGCGGGGCAGTAGTGGCCTGCAGGACACACATGATCTAGGAGGAAGAAAGAAGTCCGTGTGTCTGTGCCCAAGCCCTGAGAGCTTCTGTATCAACCTAGCACTTTAACCACAGGATCCATCCTTCTCTCTCCTTTTCTTCCCCAGGTACACCACAGTGATCCTGATAAGTTCATTGAGGACTCTATCTCTCTCATACAGCTTGGAGGAAGCTGAAAGAGGATGGCAGGTTCGGCTCAGCCAGTCTGAACGCTGGGATGTAGCCATGATCAGAAAATATCATTAAAAAGAAAATGACACGAACTGGGTTTTTTTTGTCAAAATGGAAAGCTCTGTACGAAATATCTAGTTTCAATTACACTTATTTTGCAGTAACAGACACCCAAAACATGTTTGATTTTCAAGGGGTGGGATTTTTTTTTTTTTGGTTTCTTTCTCTTTTTTTTTTTTGGACAAAGGCTAAATGTTTTGAAGAAACTTTTCAACCTTTCTTCAATTCTGACGGGTTTTTTTGTGGGGAAAAAGGGCACTTCCCACCCAAATTTAGAGATTTCCCTAATCCTCGGCCAGACCGGCCAAAGCTCCAAGGTCCTTGAAACTGGGTGGAAAATTGCTAAGGGATAGGCAATGAAAGTACCAGAGCCTCTTCTCAGGGTGTTTTGGCAGGTGTTACCTGGATGCAGCTAAAATGCTGGTATCTGTTAAAAATATTATGGGTTACTCAGAGGAAAAAGACCCAGGAAGCTCTTAGGTATTTGATCTACATGCTCTTTCCATCTTGACACATAATATGAGCCTCTTGGCTGCAAAGCCAGAAGACTGTATGTGGGTGGCAACTTTAGAGCATCTCTCCTCCTGCTGCTTTTGGATCATCCCGTAGAAAACAAACCGTTTGAGGACTTTCCTACCTGGACTCCGGCCTGACACAGACCCCAGTGGGCAAAACCATCCTTCCTTACACAATCCCTCTGGTGAGCTTTGACCTCGGAGAGAGCAGAACCAGCCTGCCAAACAGAGCTGGCAATCTTGGGCTGACTGGCCACCACGTTGCGCCAAAAAAGAGCCTTCAGGAGACAAAAAAGAAAAGAAAAATGTAGTATTTTCCCAGCATCCTGTGGGGAAAAGCACAGGCCAACTACAGAAAAAGCCCTGAGCTGCACTACTCCCAGCCTCATCCCTCAGGAGGTGCTGGAGGGGATGCCGAGGGGGTACAGGGTAGGCAGGAACAGAGTGTGCAGTCCCCGGCTCTCCCAGCACAAAAGCCTGCGAGGGCCAGTGGCAGGGGGAAAGCTTGTGGCTACGGCAAGCCCAGCCTTTTCTACAGCAAGATGCTGCAGAAGTTGGGGGATGGATGCTTGCTGAGGAGGAGCTCTTCTTTATTCTGGTCCTACCTATGCAGGAGAAACGCAGGCTTAAAAACACCCCTGGGCCCAAATCAGTAAAATAAACAACCCAGAAAACCTCTCTCAGTGGAGCCCTAACTCTCTTCTCAATTCAAGCACAAAAGGCCAGGTCTCTGTTCCCGGGGAGGGAGCAGAGGCTTTGAAATGTGTGCAGCTGACTGCTGCTTCATGCCCTTTTCCCCCAGTGCCTCCCCTCCACCTCCCCGATCAGCCTGGCGGTATCTAGGCCACAGGACGAGGCCACAATGCCAGCGCTGCAGTTACTGCTCCTCCCACAGCGGCGCCAGCCTGGAAGTGACGGCTTTGTGCTCACAGACGTTGCTTCTCGGGCACTGCCTGGGCAGGCTTCAGCACCGCACAGGCAAGCCCTGCAGAACAACAGTCTCAGGCAAATCACACAGCACTGAGCAGAGCAAAGAAGGATGCCAGGCACCAGCTGTCAGACTTACCTGGGGGACATGGAGAGGGAGATGAACTCCCCTGAGGACAGAAGTGGCCTCGAGGACAAATGTTGCCCACCGCTCCATCCGTGGGGTTGGGCAGCGTGGAGCCCCCTGTGCAGTACAAGCCAGCATCGCAGGGACCAGAGGGAGCAGCCAGCTCGGGAGAGGCACAGTACCACCCTGCAGCAAGGAGCAGAAGGGACACCCTCGTTCGGCACTCATGTCCCTCTGGCTACACGGCAGCACGACTGCCACAGAGCACTGGAGATACAGTACTGTCACAGCCCAGAGCCCGTGGAAGCTATGGTCAACAGGAGATGGTGGTGGTCTAGCGGTCAGAGCACAGGACTGGGACAGTCAAAGGGATCTGGAAAAGAGAAAAACCAAGACCTCGCTCTCCCCTACCTGGAGTGCAGGGAACAGGGATGGCTGACCCCCCCGGACAAAATGTTCCAGCTTGGCACAGCCCGAGAGATCCAGAAGCTGCAGCACCTGCCCCTGCTAATACAAGGGACAGACACTCAGGGAGCAGCTGAGGAATATGGGACAACCATCAGAGTCCAGCTGCCACATCCCAGCCTCTCCAGCCACTTAGGGCACGTGGTGTTCAGCACCTGAGGATGACAGCACCCACCCCAAAGGACCTGCCCAGCCTCTTCCCACCCATCCTGCCATGGGGGAAGTGACCTCTCAATGGCAGGCCTTGATTGCAGCCAGGTCCCTATGATACCTAGGGTAATAATACTGCTTTTAATGATCATCAGCACAACCCCCTGCTCCCCTCAGTACCAGGGAAACTTCCTGGGAATACTGGCTTGGTTGATGTGGATCCAGGTGGGCAAAACCATCCAGGCATACACAGTGCATCTGGACTCGTCAAGCCCGGCTTGGAGCAGACCTTTCCAGGGGGGCACAGCTGGCACTTGGAGGCATCCCAGATGTTGAAGGCATCACTGTAGGTTCCCCGTGGACAAGGGAACTGTGTGCCAAACTCTGTATTCTTTGGACAGTAATGTCCTACAAGGGAAAAGAGAGCCATCCTAAAGGTTGAGAGAGGCTTATGAAGATCCCCTTCACATTTTTAGCCGGGGCATAAAGATCCCATCTGCCGCTTTCCCCAAAAAGCCAGATTCCAGGATTTACAGCCCAGTCCATGGAGTGATTTCCAATACGGCAGACCCTCCAGCCAGGCTGGATGCATTCAGAGACACTGCTTGCTCTTTACCTTAGTGCTGACTAGCAGGATGGTACCTGGCTCTTAGACAGAACTTTTCACTCATAGATCTCAAAGTGCTGTAACATCATCACTCCTATTTTAAAGGGAGGAAACTGAGGCACAGAGAGACAAAGCAACAGGGTGAAGATCACCCCGCCTGTCACTGCCAGAGATGGTAACAGAGCACTAATTGTCTTGAGTCCCAGCCTAGGACCCTGTCCACCAGGCACACTGCTTCACACAGCACTGCCAGGGTCCTGATGACCCTGTTTACCCATGTTCCCCAGGGTGGGATGGGACTGCCTCTGGACTCACCTGTGGGACAGGCCGTGTAATTAGTGGAACCAGCCTTACAATAAAAGCCTTCTGGGCATTTGAAGCACTGTGCCATGCCCCAGAACGGGCTGTAGCTCCCTGTAGGGCAAGGCTGAGCTCTGCTGCTGCCCACCACGCAGTAGTGTCCTGGTGGGCACGGCCCCCCACTGCTCGTCGTCTGCGAGGACAAAGTGTTATCATTACAGAAGATCTTCCCACTGCAGCCACAGTCTGCCCATTCATCTATAGCCTTACAATAAGCACATCTTGCAGCAGTAATACACCAGATCCTAATGGCAAGAAAGACAAAACGATCGAGATACGAAAGCATCATCTTCACTTCGGCCAGATCTTTGGGCTGCAAACTCATCCTGTCTCCCAAGATAAGCAGAGTCAGTACGAGGGCACTGTAAGGAAAAATTAGGTTTGCCGCAGACCTGATGCTGATAACTTGAGAAACGGCACTACCTGCCTTTGTGAGTCAGCACAAGCAGTCTTTAAGGTTCCCCTGATATTTTGGGTAAGAAAAGAGTGAATAAAGCCAGTAATCTGGGCCAAATCCTAATTTACTGGCCTCTGTGATTCTTATAAGATGTGGCATCCTTCTCGGCTTATGCCGTTGTTCGTTCTTAAGAGGCTGATGACTTCTGCCCCAGACGTAGGTGCTTTTCTGTGGTAGGTGAATTACTTCTACATCAGCTACATAATGTGGATGGTCCGGTGAAATGGTCATTCACTTATCCCTGTCCAGCGAGCATTGAGTGGACAAATGTGAGGGAGGCGGCATGAACACACATGGGCTCAACTGATTGGGACATGTTTTGTAGAGCAGAGGGGAGGGTATTTATGTTTTAGTGTCTATACATCACTTCACCTTCAAAGACTAGATGCATCAGATAGGGAAGGGAACTCACTAAGACGTGCAGAGAAAATGTGATCTAGGATACAATTCTTGCCCTCACACAACTGCATTTGAGAAAGCACCCGGGTCCAGATGTGGTGGTAACAGAATGAAGGGCTGGTGGCAAAGACAGATCGAGGGGAGACAGCTTCAAATACAGATTGAGGGGCTGAGGCAAGCTCCCCTGAGATGCCCTAGAGGTCACAGGCAGGCTTGTCAAACAGGGATACAAAATCAGATATCCACAGTTCCAAGCTGCAAAGTATTTCCCCTCATGGACACCACTTACCATGGGAGACTGAGGGGAAACAGCTCCTCCACTGCAGTAGAACCCAGCTCCACAGAGACCCGCGGGGGACGAGAGCCCGGTCCTATTGCAGAAGTACCCTGGAAGTGAAAGAGCCTCCATATGAAAACTGAGAAGTAAATCCATAAAACTGAGAGGCCTGTGCTTTCACCCACAGTCGTGTTACAGATCTTCCCACTACTCAGAAATGCTTGAACACAGGACATGCATGGCATGCAGAGGGGGGGCAGTGCTCATTGCCACCCTGCCGCCCTCCAACCCACCCACTCTGAGAGACGGGGAGGGAGGCAGGCTCCCACTCTGCTGAAGGAGTGAAAGCTTCACTGGGAAGGTCTCCTCTGGAGGAGCGGAGCTGGAGGTTTAGCCTTTCTGCTGTCCATTTAACTGATGGAAGCCCTGAAAGAGCCGTCTTCCACTGTTGCAGGCTCTAATGACACTCAGTCTCCATTAGTGCTCAAGTCTGGTTAGGTTTTCACTGGTCTCCCCTTACTGTATTGTACCTGCATCACACAGGAGGCAGTCTTCAATCTCCATGTTGCCTGTAGAGTTGCTGTAGTAGCCGAGGGGGCATGGTCGTGGCAGGACAGACCCCATAGGACAATAATTTCCTTTGGGACACACGTTCCCCACCAGACCATCAGCAGGGGTTGAGGTGGAGGCCCCTGTGCTGCAGTAGTATCCAGCTGAACAGGGCCCCGTCATGTGTGACTGTCCTGCTAATGCACAGTAGTGCCCTGGAAGAGCAAGGCAACAAAATCAGTAGCAAAAGAAGAAACAGGAAGAGGCATTTCAAAGACAGGGCTGGATACTTGCATGAACCAGAGGAATGCTACACTGAGGTGAGGGTCAAAGGGTGAGCAGTCCTTGTGATTTAGGCCAGGGCTATCCAACTTCCTACCCAGCTGCCACTCCCGTTATTGCTCCAGTTGCAATAGCAGCCAGGACTTCTGGGCTCCCCCTCCCTCCTCCAGCGTCTGCCTCCTGTGCCCACCTCAGGGGGCAGAATGAGGCAGAGCACCATGGCATAACCTCTGGCTCCAGGGGAGCCCATGGCCCAGGGCAGCAGCACTGTGCAGTGCAGTGGGGGAGAGCCTACAGCTGGCGGGCTGAAGGTGGGTCTGAAATGCCAGGGCACATGTGTGGTGCAACAAGGGGGAAAGCGCTTGCATGCCCAGGAGGCCTGGGGCTTGCATTGGTGCAAGGGGCACAGCTCTGATTTAGGCCATAAGGCAACCTGCAGAGTTGGTCTGGCAATCAGCTGACCTCTGAGACTGCAGGTTCTCTAACACAGGCTCTTTGGGGTTTTTTCTAGGCCTGTAAAGCAGTGCGCGCGCGCACACACACACACACACAAGCATACAGTGTTGCATATACACACATGCAATGTTGCATAAAGTGACTGCAGGATCATAGATTCATAGATTTATAGATGTTAGGGTCGGAAGGGACCTCAATAGATCGTGGAGAACTACCTTCTTTCATGTAACAGCATTGCAAGGGAAGGAGCACCACAGGCAGTGGAATAATTCCCCATCCAAAAATATTGGGCATTGGTTCAGTTTGGAGACAGGACTCCAGAACAGGCAGACGCAGGGGCTGATCTCATCTTTATGGGTAGGGGCCAGGGCTCTGACTGCCCTTAATTCTCCAGGCTGCTGCGTGTAGCTCAAAATGAAATGAGCAGCTTGCTGATGAAAGGCTTCGTAGCCTGATACTAATTGCCTGAGCCACTCCAGTTTCTGCTGAAGCTTAGGAATATTTGAAAGTCATTTGCAAACAGTGTTCCCATGATGCCAACGCTTTGTTTCTACCTGGATCACAAGGGACGCAGTGAGATATGTGGCTGCTTCCAGTCTGTGGGTTATAGGTCCCTCGGGGGCATGGGAACTGAGTTGCAGAGGCAGTACCCAGGGGGCAAAAATGACCAGCTGGACATTCATTCCTCTCAAGGGAAGAAGAATTCTTAGGACAAAAGAACCTGCATCCACAAGAGAAAGAGTAGGGGAAGGAATATGAAAACTCCCTGGCCAATACCAGATTCACAAGGGCACTGACAACACAGCAGAGGGGATGGCTCATCTTTGTGAGCCTGCTGCACTGTACGGGATGGACTATGAATCAGACCTGCTCATGTATATAGGGACACGTATCTACATAAGGGCACACATAGGGACACATATCTACATAAGTCAGCAGCATTTGCCTCGTACTAAATGTGTGAGGTGCACTAATTGTGATGGCACAGTTGATTCTGTTTTAAACTCTAGCTCCCTCCACCTCCAGAACTGCAGCAGGGTTTGGGAGCTCATCTCATTTCCTGTCCTATTCGACTGCTAAGCAGCTGTTTAAGTTGCTAGGCTCCATCTCAGACATGGGTGCTCTCCAGTGAAAGATGAAGTGATTATGTCTGCGACACACTGCCCTGCTGAATCATGGCTGGAAATGAGAGTTAGGCAATAGCTCTTTGTTCAAACTTCAGACAATAATGAGCTCTCTGTCTTGTTCTTACCCTTTAGTGCAGGGGAGGCAGCTGGCTTGCCTTTCTGAAGGATTATATGACCCTGCTGGGCAAGGCAGGGGTGTAACTGTGCCCCTAGGGCAAAAATATCCTGAAAAAGAAAGAACAGATCAGAATCAAGAGGACCCTCCTGTGGTCAGGATAAGAAGGTAAATCTATTCAAGACTCCATATCTTGGAACAGGCAATGCAGAAACCCCCCAAAGTTTTAAAGAAACTCAAAGTGCTGCAGTGGCTCAGGGCTCCCTGATGCCTGCAGGATGTTCTCCTCCGGGCCAATGGCACAGTGCTTGAACAAACATGCAATTTGTTCAGATGATTCTTACTCAACAAGATTGGCCAAAGATCCCCGATTAGTTTAATCAGAGCAGTTAATAATCTACCTGTGGGACAGGGGCCTCCAGTCTTGTCCACGGCTGGAACGACAGGAAGGGTGGACCCCAGGGTGCAGTAGAATCCCTCGGCACATTGCCCTGTAGGGACCAGGAGGCCGCTGGAGTTGCAGTAATGTCCAGGAAGACACGGTGAGCAATGAGCCTGTAGGAAATCAATGAGCAACTTCCAGAGGTCACTCTGGACAGAGATGAATCACGGCTCAGCCACCGACTAACCATGAGATTTTTGGCAAGTCACAGCCCCTCTGCGAGGGATGCAGAGAAGCTTAGTGAGGTGCTTTGAGAGCCCCCAGTGCCAAAGGCTTCATACATGAGAAGTACTAGTATTTTTTCAGGGCTTTTCCAAGGAAGTATTAAAACTGGGTCTTTGCCTCCCTGCTGAGGGCCAGCTGCTTGCCATGGAGAATGCTTGCCATGGGGAATGCTTGCCATGCTCCACAGCACACAACCGCCACTTTACTAGTTTGACCCTCCATATTCTCCTACCTCTGAGCTCAGCTTAATCCTTGTGGTGAAGGTTCCCACAGGACACGGCTCAGGGACAGCAGTGCCCCTAGGACAGTAGTGGCCTGGAGGGCAGGGGCCAGCCTGACCTGCAAACAACAGGTGAGACAGGTGTTCAGTTAATCAAAAAGTGATCTGGAAATTAATACAAAAGGCTCTTGTGGCTCTTAAAATAGTCACTCTCTGGCCAAGACAGCAGCAAGTCCTCCAGAGACTGCTCACAATTCTCCTCTCATCTAAGAGAAAAGTTTGAACTCGAGAGACCACGCAAGGGGCACCTTGTGGCCTACTGGCTGGAAAAGAAGGCAAGGCTGAGAAGCCAAACCCTTTGTCTCCAGCTCGGGGAGGGAGGACGATATATCTAATGATGCTCACATGGCACTATGATGCAGGATACACGAGTTCCACTTCTAGACAACTAGGAATATAAGTCTAATCATTGGGACTGAGAGGCAAGACTTGAATGCAGAGCCAGGGCAGTAAACCCAGAAGCCTTGACCTCCTATCACTTCCTCTTACAAGTGCTCTCTGTTGCTGGATAAGAACCTAGGTAAGATGTTGAGTTTCTTACCCATAGTTTACACTGCTGGGCTTCAAAGAAGCAAAGGGACTTTGGAATTGGGGCAAAAGAGGAATTAAAAAAAAAAGTGCCCGCATCAGGAGCCATAAAGAAATTTGGTCAGGGCTCGACTCAGACATGGGCATCACCACTGAACATGCACAGGACCCCCCCCCCCCCCTTGGCTTTCCAAAAAAAAAAAACCAACACGCCCCGGCCCCCCCCCCCCCCATTGCTTTAGCAAAAAGAAAAAGGCAGCACCTTGGAACCTGGTATGTGGGTTGGGCCGGTCTGACCCCTTTGTGCAGTAGAAACCCTCCCAGCACTCTCCAGCCACATTTGTTGCGTTACGGTGAGAGCAGAACTTCCCTCCATCGCACACCCTGCAGCCAGTGCTGCTATCCAGGCCTTGCTCGGGGCTGTAAGTCCCTCGGGGACAAGGCCACCAGTCGAGACCTGTTCCTCTCGGGCAGTAGTAGCCTGAAGGCGAGCACAGACAGGTGTATAGGTTAGAAGGGGAAACTCTGGAGATTATCAGTAATCAGTATCTCAGCATTGGGAAGCATCAGGGTTCAATAAGGCAGCAATGGGAGTTTGACAGACTCACCAGGGACATTTAGGCTAAACTCTTTGGACCCTGCATGAACAGAGGTAGGAATACATCCCAGTTGAATTTCTGTGACCCAAAAGCCTCCCCAAAAACCAGGGGCTTAAGTGGATTCTTTAGAAAGTGTGGGACAAACCGGCAGATATGCCCTTAGACCAACACGGCTACAACCTACACCCCTGGGACAAACCGGACATTCAGTGGAAGCACAGCTCACCTTTGGGGCATGACTGAAGCTGCTGACCAGGGACACAGTACTTCCCCTCTGGACAGTCATAGCACTCTTTTCCATGGGTCTGGGGCATGTAGGAACCGGGCGGGCACGGGATGGGACTCTCGGTTCCTAGGGGACAGTAGTGTCCCACAGGGCACGGGGCTCCTGAGGAGGCATCGGTGGGTGTCGGTGTTTGAGCCCCGGAGATGCAGTAAAACCTGGAGTAACAGAAGCAAAAATATTAGAAACACTATGTCAGCAACTGAGACATATTAACCACTGAAATAAATCTCCTCTTATTCTGGGCCCAAGATAGCAAGGTCCCCTCCAGGGGAGGAACTGCGGGCTATTCACATCTTAGCTCCCACTAAAGTCCAGGGGGTCCTACCAAGAGCTGAATGAATGTTTTCCAGTGGGACTTTCTTTGGCCAAAAAAGACAGGTTAAGAATAGGTAAAATAGGGTTGGGAGGGACCTCAGGATGTCACATCTAATCCAACTGCCTGCTCAAAACAGGACAAGCCTGGCTTAAACCATTCCAGACAAAAGCTTGTCTAACTTGTACTTGAAAGCTTCCAAGGACAGAGAGCCTATAAGCTCTCTGGGCAATCTGTTCCAGCACTTAACCACTCTCATGTTTAAAAAATCATCCTCCTCTCCAACCTAAATCTCTTTTCTTGCAATTTAAGGCCATTACTTCTTGCCCTGTCCCCTGTGGACACAGAGAACAATTGATCGCCTTCCTCTTTATAACAACTCTTTTTGTACTTATTGTATTTAGCATCACTGACATATTTCATGACTTTGTCTCGGTGTCACTGGATTTCTGAGTGTCAACAAAAATGCAAACAAAGCATTTCCAAGCTGTTGCATTTGGGGTTTTTAATTCTAAGCAACCTTTCCCCCCACCCAAAAAAAATAATTTCAATTTTATTTCAAAACAAATATTGTGAATGCCTAAAATCAAAACTAAGGGAACCGTTTTTATTGACTTTGCAGTTCAGTTCACTGATTTTATCCCCCAGAAGTGCCAGCCAGGCAGTGATTCGGATTACCCTCCTCCTGCATCCCAGCCTTGGGTCTTATTCCAGGAGAAAAGTATTGTTGACTCCCACTGTGAATGCAGAAGAGAAATGTGCTCCCTGCTGTACTTACCCAGGGCTGCAGTATCCTGATGGGGCTACTAGCCCAGTGCCATTGCAGTAATGACCCCCAGAACATGGCTGGCAGTCCTGCAGATTTTTGTTGCCTTTGCTGCTGGACCAAGTACCATGAGGGCAAAGAAGTGGAATGGGTGTTCCTGGCAAAAAAATAAATGCTTCAGAATCCATTGAATACTGACACGAGGAGGAAGCAGACCACCCAGTACTGTACTGGGGTGGAGTGAACTGGGCATGAACACTGGATTGACTAAATCTGACTTGGAAACAGAGTGATCATCAAACAGCTTCCCCAGCTGAAATCTGCAGAGACCCTATGGGACAGCAGAGAAGTACGGGTTACAGAGGAACTTACAGCTGCTGCTGTTCCAGATGTTCCCAGCCAAAGGCAGAGTCGGGAGGGGTATAAGGAGCACTGGGAGAGCTGTGATTCCAGACTCCCACTGCTGGCAATAAAGTGAGTAAACCCTGTCTTATGCTTCACGGGAAGTTCGAAGGACTGTGCTTAGGTCACTGTACCTGCTAGACAGTAACGCCCGGGAGGACAGGGGAGCCCTGACTCGCCATCAATTGGGTCTTTGACTTGGGCACCACCTTTGCACCAGAATCCTTCAGAACAGTCCCCTGGAAGACACGATACATATGAACAGTTCAACATAAAACGTAATGAAAATAACAGGGATTTCAATATAAGCCCCCAGATACAGACCCACAGGCCATATTGCAAGGCACAGATGTAGTCTCTGGGCTAAGTGACTGTCTAACTTTGCTATGAATATTTCACACAATGGAGTCACTTCCAATGCTGGGGAATAGAGTACTACTGGCAGGGGCTGGATGGGGTGCTCCTGGTTTGGCTACAACTCAGCCGGGTATTTCAGCACATGCCATCGTATGCACTCACTTGATGCAACCTTAGCACATGCTTAAGTGCTGAACAGATATGGATTTAACCATGTGCCTTGCTGAACTGCAGCCTTCATACAGATTCAGGACAACCTGGAGCAGTCCTGTCTTCCTGAGGTTGCCCTCAACAGGCAAACTGAGCAGTTTGGGGATCATCTTTCATTCTTCCTTTCTCTGCTGAAAGTAAGAATGAAAAGGCCCATCTTACTATGCACACACCAGTTTATTTGCAACTGGACTGCAACGATGAACTAATTTCAACCGGATCACCAAACAGTTGTGAAACTGGGTAGCGACCAGCCAAGGAAGTCCGCATTTCTATGTCTTGTATCCAGCCCCTCCAGCCAGTGCTTATTGAAAGGACCCTTGCTTTCCTCTTGAATGATCTTACCAGGGAAGGAGCAGACAAGTCATTTCTTTGTTGCACCCAAGAACCTGGGAGCACTTTACACAAGTGGATGTGACCCACAGTTTTCACATGGCAAATCCGAGGCGCCGAGCAGGGAAGACACGCAGTCAAAGTCACCAAGCAAGTCAGTGCCAGAGCTAAGAAGAGAGCCCAGGAGTCCTGACACACAGTCCTTTGCTCTGCTCATCAGCCAGCAAGATTCGTCATTAAAAATAAAGAAGTGCACTGCCCAGGGCAAGTGACAACGCACCTGATGGGGCTGCAAGTCCAGGTAACGCACAGTATTTTCCTGGTGGGCATCCTTGACATTCGGCCATACTCTTCAGTTTCTGCCTCGGTCCAAAGGTACCTGGCGGGCAGCTATGCTGAGTGGCCTGCTGTGTGCCTGGTGGGCAGTAGAAGCCTTGTGGACATGGGTAAAGGGTGAAGTTGCTGATGGGCCCTTGGCTGCTGTCGCAGTAATAGCCTGAGGGGTAAGCAGAGGAAGAAAAGCCAAACCAGCCACTGGGAGATACTTGCTGCAAAGCAGCAGCTCATTAAGAGATGAGAATCCCAGCAGGCTCTCACAGGCCTTCAAGGCTTACAAGAGATGACTCAAGGAACAGCTCTATCTCTGACCTTTAATAATGATTGGTCCCAATTGTGCCCCTGCTGGGACAGGCAGACTAATAGTTTTCCAATTAATGCATGCACATAAAGGAATGTCACTGCCACTTGATCTCCGGACCGTGAGTCTCTGATGGTCAATAGAGCACTCTGGGCAAGAGCCAGCTAGTCCTCCTCGCTTCCAGTCGCAAAGTCCCATCAGAAGCTGAGAATACATTATGCCCTCCCTGCCTGTCACTGCTATGTCACCCATTGCTGCATTTCCCAGAGGGATGCTAACAACATGCAGCAGCTTTCTTTTTTAAGCTTCAGAAGTCTTCTGTTAACTTTAGCACATCTTAAAGGACCGCAGAAGTGCTAAATCTCTCAGCGCTGCTCTCAGTCCGGACCAGAACAGAGGCTACTCCAGATAACAGGATAGGTAGAACGAGCATATGAAGCAGGTGGTGACAATTCATGGGACCGCATCCTCCCGTGACTAGGTAAGGGGAAGGGAAAGATGCATCGTATCAGGGCGGGGGAAGGAGAGCTGGACACAGAACGCTAGAAAGCAACTTTAGTTTCTGCATGTTCATCTAGAGGAAAGGAGCTCCCAGAATGGCCCACCTTTATTAACTGCCTTTATCGACGTGAGAGCAGTGAGTCACAGCCCTGCATTTCCTATGTCCTCGTGGACACACACATGCATCCTCACCTTCATCCTAAGTCTCTCGCTCTTCCCTCTGGCACTCGAGTCATTCAGCCCTGTACCTGCAGCTGCAATTTGTTCCCACAGGCCTTACCTTCCCAGCACTCTCCGCTGGGAGCACTGAGCCCAGGCACCGCACAGTAGAAGCCAGAGAGGCAAGGCTGGCACTCAGACACCATACTCTGCCCCTGGAGGCCGCAAAAAGTGCCAGCTGGGCAAAGCACTGGCATCGCCGAGCCAGGATCTGTCAAGGGAAAGGAAACACCTGAGACACCGACCCTGGGACAACAGAAAGGCAGTGGCACATAGGAAAACCAGAGCTACACAAGCATGGATTGACAAGGAAATAATCAAGTCAGGCTCTTCTGCAGGACTTCTCACCCTCAGACCCAGAGTGCTTTACAACGACGTGCCAGCCCCATTCTACAGATGGGACAACTGAGTCACTGAGCAGTGAAATGACCTGTGCAAAGTCGCAACAACTGGAAGCAGAGCCAAGAATAGCAGCCAGGACTCCTGACTTCCAGTCCTTCATCCTAACCAGTGAGTGGCCCGCCCTTCCAGTGCATCCTTTTGACATTTCAGGCAGTCAGTGCCAGGGAATTCCCGTTCCTGTCTCAGGCCTGATACTTACTGCAGTAGGTCCCTGGGGGGCAGATATTCCCGGTGACACCATCAGTTGGTTTAGGAGAGGCTGCTCCTCCTGTGCAATAAAACCCAGCAGCACATTCTCCACTGGGGACAGACAGACCTGGGAGGCAGAGCGGACACAAAGGTGCTCAAGGCACTGTGGCAGCAATACGGAAGCAGGGCGAGCAGACAGGGCTCGGCAGCCTGCAAAACAGTGGGCTCACAGCTTTCCATGGGGCTTGAGTCACAAGAGAGCAGCTGAGCCCCTTGCCCCACACATGAGCCAGGCCAGCCCCCAGGGCTCACCACCTTGTGAGCACATTTATGCCCCTGAGCAAGTATTAGGCTGAAAGCAACTCATATTAAACCTGCCAAAATAGCACTGGGAGGACAAAAAAAAACCAGCAGGGGAAATGCAGAGAGAGGCTGTTATCATTGTTCTTCCAACCTGAGCAGAAGCAGAAAATAAAGGAGTCTGAAGGGAGACCCGATCGGTCAGACCCCAGAGCTGTGGATGGGAGGGATCAGCTTTTGGGGCAGGGGGGGG
>NW_005841952.1:2535004-2558056 GCF_000455745.1 Alligator sinensis
GGTCCAAAATGAGACTTCTGAGGCTTGCACACTTGAATAACCACCTTAGAGACTTTGTCAAGATCCTTGTGAGTCATGCACACCCTCCATCCCCTGCCCTTCCAGCTTAAATTTAGGTGAGCTCTCTTGGGTGCAGAAACAGCAGAACAAAAATCAACATTTGCACCCAAATTTTCGCCTTCAGACTCCCCCGGTGCCAGCGCGGCCCCTCTCAGAGGGGTGGGTCCTAACCTGAGGCACTGCAGTAAAACCCAGGAGGGCAGGGAATGGGCTCGGGGCTGCCCTCTGGGCAGTAGAAACCAGCCATGCACTTCCCTCCAGTGGCAGTGGCTGGGCAGAGGCAGTTGGAGTTGGTGTAGTTATCCACGTCGAAGGGCTGGGAGGTCCAGGCGGCCGATACACAAAACCAACCTGAAAGCACAAGGAACATGATAGAAAACCCAGCCCTAGAGCTCAAAGAGCAAGTCTTAGGGTAGCTGGAAAGGATTGTTTCCTCCCTCTTCAAACACTGACAAAAATGGGGCAAACTTCCTTAAGACCTTCCTAAGAGGAAAGCCTTCTCCATGCCTGGTACCCTGAGGTACAGTCTAAGGCCTGAATTCTCACATATGTCCAAGATAAGGGCTGAGAAAGGTGCTGTGATACCCAAAAGTTCACTTATATCTATCACAACCATGCAGAGTAAGGAAGACACCCCTTTGTGTCAATGAGAACAAGCTGTCAGCGCCTATGTGCCTATGGCCGGACAACTCCTAAGGGAGGGTGACTGCCAAGTCCCTACATGCTTGTTCCCTCTGCCCACACACAGAGGGCACAGCAGGGGCAACATAGAGGCAAACTGACCCAGACTCACCCGCATCACACTTCCCCGATACAGCCGTTAAGTTCTCCTTCCTGCAGTAGTGCCCGGGAGGGCAGGGCAAGCAGCTATCCAAGCTCTGGGTCATGGGGTCAGGGTTGTAGTAACCCCGAGGGCAGGGGAACTCAGTGGCAAACTTGGTACCTTAGAAGCAAATAGAGACAAAGGAAGAGAAAACTCCTTCTGGGCACTGCACAACACGAGCACCCTTCCTGCATTAAGCTTCCACCGCAATAATAATTTAAAATGTTGCCGCTCCAGTATCTCTTGATGCTACCCCACAATGGGCCAGTGAGTGCTTGGGAGGGAGATCCAGGTGTTTGCAGTCTGCACGACCTGGACATTTGCCCACAGAGACTGGACTAAAACCTGCTGGCTCATTTCCCAGAGGCCATAGCATTGCCTTTTGAACAAGGATATTCTGCCTGGCCAATGGCACCTCATGACTATTCCCTAATGTTTCAAGGCAAAGGCTCGGTTCTCACCTGTGGGGCAGTAGAAGCCAGGTGGGCAGGGGTACACGCTGTAGCTGGTGGTGTTTTCAGGGCAGTAGTAACCAGCAGCACAAGGGAAACATGCAGCTTGTTGGGTGAGGTTGTTGTATGTTCCTGCCAGGCAGGGAAATGGAAAGCTGGTCCCTTCTGGACAGAAGTGGCTCAAAGGGCAAGGGCCTCCTTTCTGCCTGATGCCTGGGAGGAATAAAATGCAAAGGGACCCAGGTTTGCGTTTGGCCATTCAACATTTTCCTTTCCCTGTGACATGCTTCGCTG
Source organism: Alligator sinensis (assembly GCF_000455745.1). NCBI lineage: Eukaryota > Metazoa > Chordata > Crocodylia > Alligatoridae > Alligator > Alligator sinensis. The sequence goes on from NW_005841952.1 coordinate 2,536,634, forward strand.
GCAGGACAGTACTGAGTCTGGCATGACATGCTGGCTTCATACACAACACCATTTATAGCCTCACTTATACCAGGAGCTCTGGAAACCATGGGTAGACATAAAACAGCCACATGGACAGCTGAGGTTCCTCAAAGCATCATGCAAGTCCAGGGCATTATTGGTTTTGAGACAGTACAGCTACAAAGAGAGAAAGAGGTGGCACCAGGTATGTGTATTAGTGGCCTATAGCATCAGCCTGCTCCAGTGCTCAGTGCAAGCATTTATGGAAGATCATCAATCAATTGAATGCACTTTCCATGCCACCTTGGAGCTTAATCCTGCTACTTAGTGGGAAACAGGCAGGGCTTACATGGGACATGGCTAAAATAAGATACAGAACAGCAACAAGTACACAACACAGCTCCTTTGCTGATGAAAGGGTCCAGCTCCTGAGTGAGAAAAAGCCTATTAGGGAGATGCAAGTAACAAAGAAGCTGGAGGTGGGAGGGAGTCCTGCAAAGTGAGGTTAAAGCCAAAAGCAAGGCTAAGAACCAGTGTGGCCAAGTTAAAATACCACCGTTTGTGCCATAGGCAGACAAAGGCACTGCCATTTACAGCAAATCACCACGACTTGTCCTACAGAGATGTCGCACCTGCTGGTGATGGGGAGGAGGCTCCGGACAGACAGTAGAAACCTGCTGAGCAGGGTCCTGATGGGGACACAAGGCCTGCTGAGCTGCAGTGATAACCAGGTGGGCACAGGGTGCAGCTGGACTCCAGCCCAAGGTAGAGCCTGGGGAGAACAACTGAGGTGTAGCTAGGAAAGAAGAGAATGATAACCCAGGTATCCCCTTCACGGCGAGCTTCAGGAGCCACATCCAGCAATTCCCAGTCACAGGAGCCAACTTGCTCTTTCAGGACAAAATTCCCATTGCTGCAACCTACCACAACTGGATGCAGCTCCACCATTTTTCTAGCAAACTAGGAACCCCACAATCCACCTGTTCCAGGAAGCAGGCTGCACTGCGCTCGTTACTTCTAGAGTAAGCCTCAGAACTGCTTGCAACATGGAGCAAGAGACTGCAGCATCAGTGGGAAAAGCAGAAGGGGAACAGAAAGACATTCAGATTGTAGACCAGTGCCAAGGAGCTCACCTGTCCGAGTACGTGCCTACTGGGCAGGGCAATGGGATACTGGTGCCAGCTGGGCAAAAGTGACCAGGTGGACATGGCCCTCCACTGCTTGTGTTTGTGACTCCATTAGGATTTGGGACACTGGCTCCTGTAATGAAAAGCAAAGCAGATTTAGAAACTAAACAACAAAGCAGCAGCATCCTGAGTGGGAAATGCTGCAACCCTTCAGCTGGTTTGGCCCCTGTGGCTGCAGAGCTGTTTCCTTTGCAGGCTGTTATGGGGTCTGCAGAGCTAAGACAACAGAGAAAGGAGATGTTACAGTCAAGACATGTCTGCACCAGCCAAAGGCCATGTTAGGGAACATCACAGCGAAGCACAGTGAGCCTGTTGTGTGTGCCAGCACCGCGCCCCAAAGCAGATGTCACGTGCCTGCCCGACTCCAGTGCTGGTCACGTGCCCGTAAGAATACCTGAGAGAGAAATTACCATTGTGCATCCCAGGCTGCACTACGGGGCCTGTCTCCATCCCTTCAGCATGTGATGCAAAGAGTGGACCTGCTGGGCTCCATCATGCTGCAGCACCACAATGAGCAGAGCAAGTGCTTACACCTCAGGGAGGCAAATGCCAAAGGGGACAATGACACATAGCATGATACCATAGTAGGGTCTTGAAAGTAAACAGGGGTTTATTAAGTCCCACAAGCCCTTTCTTAAGTCACAAGAATCATTACTTTGACCTGACAGAAGAAGACACCGAGGCCGAAAGCAAGGGAGTGACCTGCTGCAGATGATGGAGGGGCTCCTTGCCTGATCTGGAGCTAGAATTTAGGACCCCCTGGTGCGATCCAAAAGGAATTAGCTATTGAAAGGCAATGAGAAGCTATTATAGCTAGGTAAGCGTGCAGGGTGTGGCTGGAGAATGCAAAAAGTCACTGCCCCCACTGTGGTACCCGGACCTGAATACTGATTAGAAAGCGAGCGGCCTGCTGCAACCAGAGCAGGGCTTTGCTTTGTGAGCCGCTCGGCAGCTATAAACAAAGGGACTCGCTGTGTTTAACACAGCTTTCCTTGCATTAATGCAGCAGACACCACAGACAAAGGCCTGCTTGTGAGTATTTCCTCAACCTGGGCTTACATCCAAAAGCATCTTAGCTTTGGACTTGGCCTCAATAAAATATTCATGAGGCTCGTTCCCTGAGGAGACAGAACTGGTAACGACCTGCTATACTATTTTCCTAGGCCTGGCGAGGCTGGCAGCAGTGTTGCCAAGCCCCAGGAACCCAAAATTGGGAGGCAGGCCTTTAAAATCACAATTTGTTTTCAAATGGGTTCATTTGATTCATTTTCTGGCTTTGAACCCGGGGGGAGAACTTGGGTCACATTTCAGGCTTTTTGCAATAATCACAAGGGGTAAAAACTGACGGCTTCTTAAATGGACATGGAGATTTTCATGAAATCTTGTAAAAGGACCAAACCCTCAATTATTGTGAGAGCTGGTGACAGCATCCAAAACGACCCACGTGGCCAGGTAAATGAAACCTATAACTGCTTTGTAGTTTGCAGCCGTACTGAGTAGGGCTGCGGTTCACCCACAAGTTTTAGCATCTTGCCTTTCTGAAAGGCTAGGTCCAATTTCTGTATAAATGTCTGCACACAAATGCCGAGGCTTCTTCTCATGGCCTCAAGCCTCCAAATCTCTTTGGCACTCCCTCCTACTAATGCTACCACATCAGCATCCTATCCTATGCTAACATAGCAGTACCACACTCATCCCTGCCCTGCCGCTGGGTTAACAATGACAATACTGCCAGCCCTACATCCAAGGTCTTTCTGCCAACCTCATGTTCAGTGACACTGTGGCTCTCGCCTTGCAGTAGGAGAGAGAGCCAATTAAACTGGGAGGGTGGAAGAGCACAAAGAGTAACAGTAAATGCCCAAGGGCCTTAGTCTCCCCCTCCCGATTTTCCCTTTGTCCTTGGGGATGCAATGCCAAGTACCTGCAGTGCAGAAGAAGCCTGGCCAGCAGGGCCCACTCGGAGAGGACAGTCCCCATTCTCCGCAGAACATGCCTGGAAAAATAAAATACCATGGAGAGACTCTCACTGAACGGGAAGAGCGAACATGCAGGATTCATCTCTGAAGCGCTAGAAAGTCGGTGCATGAGACATCCCATTACAGCATCCTCAGAGGTGGAAAATTATCTTTCCAATGCAAACCAATTTCATCCCCTTCAGAAGACTGTGGCGACCCTACGGATCACACCAGGTATATTTTGACAGTATGGTATGAAGAAAGAATTATTTCCTGGAGGTAAAATTTGTGCATTAGTGATCTGGGAGGTGGTATGCATGGGGATCTCCCTCCAGTGGCATGGTCTGCTGGGTGGGTGAACTGGAGAATTGTTATTCTGAGAGGTTTCCTTACCTGCAGGGCACTGCTGGCACCTCTCGGCCTGGCTGACTCCATGAGATGGGTTGTAAGTCCCAGGTGGACAAGGAGAAAAACTGATTCCAGTCTTCTGGGGGCAGTAAAAGCCAGGTGGACAGCGGAGCCTTATGCCACTCTGACAGTGAAATCCAGCTGGACAAGGGGAACATTTCTCTTGACCTAGGCAGGCAGTTCAGGAAGGAGCAGAGAAAGTATGAGTGGAGCAAAAATGACCGTTCTGTTGTTGGACTCTCCCCTGCTTGCTCGTTCTTGGAGCTGGGCTAGACATGACATGTAGAAGAGCTTTCTTCTAGATCTCCAGACTACAGCGTCTCCAGACACACCTCAATAATCACGAGAGGGTTTATTTCATCCCGCCTACCAGCTATATTTTACAGGTTCAGGAAGTTTAGAGAAGTATCCCTGATTCTTGGTACTCTTCCAAAAGGAGTTATGCTCACCTCCACGTCCAACCGCTGGGTGGCAGGCAAAGCAGCGAGGAAATCTGGTTAACCATTTCTCAGCTTTGTTAGCATTGAACAAGAGGCTAGGCTAGGACCTGGTGATGCATATTGACCACAGTCCTCAAGACACAGCGAGGACAACTCACAACTGCCTCTTCATCATCATACAAAACCTCTATGTGTGACAGTGCAACAGCTTTTTCGGTCTTCTGGGAGGTATTTTAACGCCCTGACAGTCCAGCTTGCACGACAAAGGACTGTCCCACCGCAATCTCAATGGAGGGAGACCTTGCCTTGCTGATCTCTACCTGCAGGATTACCTGCAACCACACTCTGCGGGGTTCATACTCATCACACACGTGTCTTTGATGGACACAGTTCTCCTGGACTCGGTCTGGATTTCCAACCCCCAATGCCACTGAATAGTTTGCCCTGGCGGGCACATCACACTAGAGGATAATGCTCCAGCCACATCACACAAAAGGGAATTCTGCCTCCCCCCCAGTTAGTCTGCAGCTGGGGCAATCCCATTTTCACCCAAGCCCCTGACCTGTTGTGTTGCTGTGTTCACCATCTGGGCAAGGGGAGGGTGCTCTGGAGCCTGCAGGGCAGTAATGTCCTTCAGGACATACATTCCCTGTGATACCATCCATCGGCCTGGGGGTCCGTGTCCTTCCTGTGCAGTAGTAGCCTGGAAGCAGAACACACACAGGATCTCAGTCCTGCTTTGCCTTGCTGCAGGTGTGTTAAGCAGGGGAGAGCACTTACCAGAAAGTCAGCACATCTTCACAAGATGCTTAATGTGCAGAAGACTAATTCTACTGTGCATTAGCGCGGCGGGCAAAACCCGTGCTAATGCGCTAATGCACAGCAGAATACATCTACTATGCATTAACATCACCAAAAACCCGTTCAACTGTGCTAATGCATGGTAGCACTGATTATGGTGTCGTTACAAGTACTAAACTTAATGCACTGTAATTACGGTGCACTAATGAATGTGTAGCCATGCCCAGTATGTGCCACTGTAATGAGGAGGGGAGTGAATTCCCTGGTGGCTGGACAGCTCCCTCCATGTCTCACCTGGGGCACAAAATCCTGCAGGAGAAACCTGGCCTGTCACATTGCAGAAGAACCCAGAGGGACAGGGTAGACACCAGCTTGCATCCTGGGCTCCCCTGTGCTCGTTCCAGGTGCCAGCAGGGCACGGCGTCTCATTCGGGGACTTTGTGCCCGCAAAGCAGTAATACCCTGGTGGGCAAAGATCACCAAAGGGACGTCCCACCTGGGATGAGGGAAACAAAGTGCCCATCAGGCACAAAGTCCTTTGCCGTCACCTGGGACGGGAGTTGACAAACGAGACCACAACTCACCGGGGAGGGGCTGCTGGACCCTTGGACACAATAATATCCTGGCTGGCAAAGTCCTTCTGGCCTGGCCAGACCAGCCATGCTGCAGTACATGCCTGGTGTGCAAGGTGTGCAGGATCCTGTTCCATAAGTGCCCTGAGCAGACAGACGGAGAGGTGCTGAGTCCCTCTGAGGGTGGGGAGGCTCCACGGCAGAACATCTACATGGAGTAGGGGGGAAACATTTGGCTCTTACCACTGGACAAGGAAGAGGCAGAGTGCTCCCAGCTGGGCAGTAGTGCCCCATGGGACAAGCCACAGGTTCAGCCAGACCAGTTTGATTGCAGAACGTCCCCTCCGGGCACTCCCTACACAGAGACCGACCACGGCCCTGGAGAGAGATCACAGCAGGGATCAGACCACGTATATGAGATGGTACTGCTTCTAGCCAGAACTGTTATCCTTGGCAAATGTCCTGTAAACCCTCCCAGGTGCAGAGCAACCCCTGGGAGTCATGTGAATGGCCTGTGCTGCATGGGGCTTGAGGGCGAAGCTGACGGGTTGCATCTGGTCCAAAGCAAACATCTCACCAGCATCTGCTCACCTTACCACAACTCTGAAGGCTTTGTGGACCCAAAGGAGGTTGTACCTTACAGGGCTGTACTTACAGGCTGGAAACTCCCCAGAGGGCATGGCTCTGGCCTGAAAGCTCCTGCCAGTGTATAATGCCCCTCCATGGCCACCTGCTGAAGAGCAGTTTTGGCAGCTCCGGTACAGAAGTAGCCAGGCTTGCAGGGTCCAGTGGGAGCCTGGCTGTTGGCCCCATCGCAGTATAGCCTGTGCTTGGAGAAAAACACATGTCCTCAGTGAAGACATTGATTTTTCCAAAGGAAAGTATTGCCTTAAAACAATAAACTCCTGAGTGGCTGGAATGACATCGGCTGGGGGAGTCCATTAGACTGTGGATTTTGCAGGGATTAAGCAGGTCAAAACTGGGCATTGTTTCCACAATTTAATTATTTTTTATCACTTTTCACCCTCTGCCTCTTCCATGTGTATTCACCCTCTAATATCTAGGTAACAGAGGATGAACCCTCACAGCCACTATAGAGGCCACTCAACGTCCTTCAAAATCTTGTGCCACACTTTAATTTCTGTCACTGGAAACTCAACACACAGTGCAATGGGATAAATATCCCCCTCCATTTATCCAGCAAGTGGTGTCCCACCGATGAAGACCAGCATGGACTTACGGGGAGAGTCTTTAGCTCATGATGTCCTACATTGGACAGTCTGGAAATCTAACTACAGACAGATGAGTAGCCTGAGGGGCCACTCGTATGGTTAACTGGGCTTTCTGCAGATCTCCTGGAGATGGCATGGCTCAGTTTTCAGCAAATGAGCAACAAATCTGCAGGCCTGTAAACTGAGGAAGGAGAGCTGTGTATAACGGGCAACTCACCCAGGTGGGCAGTCCACGCATTGCTTCACGCTGCTAAGCCCACTCGCATTACTGTAGGTTCCTGCAGGGCAGGGTATCGGCAAGGGGGAGCCAGGAGGGCAGTATGCTCCAGCAGGGCATATATTGCCAGTCACTCCATCAGTGGGAAGCTGCCATGGGAAAGAGATTGCTTAAACACAGAGAGAGAAAGGAGGGATTTGGGGACCCCCTGGCTTAGGCCTGGGGTAAACAGACAGATGGAAGCACGTTCCTCTTCGAGTTGCAAGGGCAGTATTTCTGTCCGTGTGCAAACGCTCCCTTGCCATGTTCACAGACTAGACACCGCAACCTTGGGCCAGTGCAGGAGAATGGGGAAGGCAAAGGCTCATTTCCCGTTACCAACAGAGACAGCAAGAAATCCTTGTCATGCAGGACAGAAATAATTCAAAGGGTCATAGAGCTGAAATGCCTGGGTCAACAAGGGGGAGCAAATTGAGATAGAGCCCAACTGGGAGAAATCCCACATGTGACTTACTGGTGTCAGGGCCCTGCCCCAGCAGTAAAACCCTGCCTCGCAGTGGCCGCTTGGGCCTGTCTGTCCTTGCTCAGCACAAAAGAAGCCCCCTCCACATGGGTTGCACTCCAGTGGGCCAGCCAGCCCCTTCCTGTTACTGTACGTGCCCTCTGGGCAGGGCTCAGGATGGGAACTGCCTTGGACACAGTAAGAGCCCTGCAAAACAAAGCCAGCTTCTTACAGGGTTAAAGACTTACACCAACCCCAGGCTTCTCAGCACAGCCCACCCTCAAACCTGCCCTCCCCTTTCATCAGAGAACTACCATACTTACAGCCGGGCACGGCTTGGGCTCGGTCATGGCAGAAGAGTCACAAAAGTGCCCTGCAGGACACGTTCTGCACGTGTCTCCTCCATCTCCAGTGGAGTTGTCCCAGCAGAAGCCTGGCTGACAAGGGAAGGAGAAGGGGAAGCCAGTCCCTGGCGGGCATGTGTATCCAGGAGGGCAGTCTCCAGTCTAGGAAGCAAAACCAGAAGGGGATTGTAAGTGTTGGGTCTGCCTTTGCTGTTTGGAGTTGAGGGGGGAGAGGAGGAATCCATTCAGATAAAATAAGAACAGACTTGAACATCATCCAGGATCAGAACTAGCCTGGCACTTCTTCAGCTGTGAGAGCCTGGCAGAAAATGAGAAAATAAAAGCCGGTTACATTAAAATAAAAATGTTGGCCCTGGGGGTTTCTTTTTAGGTCAATGCTCAGAAGCCATGGCCATTTATTGAGTACTTACTCTGCTGAGTGCTAACAGTGTGCTCCCCTGGAAGACTCGGTCCAGCTCTCACCACGCAATGTGGATATTTAAACAAGGTGTAGGGACTGGTGCACAGCAGAGGGGAAGGAGTTTGGTGGTGGAAGGGATGGGTGAAGAGACAGAGTATAGAGCTAGAAACAGGGGATGCATGAAGCAGGGAAAAGAGGGGCTATTGCATGGGTGTAGAGCAGGGTGAATGAACAGATAGGACAGCGGATGGGGCAAACGGGGCAGCCTTAGAGCAGGACGCTAAACTTGCGCTGCCTGTGAATCCCAGGCCCACTGCAGGCTCTTTAGATCTACTCCAGGCATTGGTGCCAGATGTTTTGGGGAGGGTACTCTTCCTTCAGTGGGAGGCAAAGGGTAACCTGGCTTGGGAGTGAGTGGAGTGCTGCTTTGGGAGGGATCTCCCTCAAATCCAAGTGTGGCTCTGCCCAGGCTAGTAAAACACTACCTATTTTGCTTTAAGTAGAGGCTCCCTCTTTCCAGCTCTTCCTAATCTGACTATCCCAGGGCTTTGGAGACAAGACTGTCATACAAGAGCTGCCAAAGCTCCTTAGCTGTGCAGATGTGTGAATAGCTAGCACTCAAGCTGTCTTCCACAGGCCATATGTCCCCAGTGCACAGGAAGGCAGGAGTGCAGACCCAATAATCAGTGGCCCCACTCCAGCATCCCTCTTCTTTGAGAAGTTGCAGGAAGGTGCATGGGACGGGGGATTACTCACCGGATAGGTGATTCCTTGAGGTGTTGACCCTTCTCGGTAGCAGTACTTCCCCGCAGGGCACGGCAAGCATTCATCAGCTCTGCCCAGACCCCGCTGCTCCCCATAGGTTCCACTGGGGCAAGGTCTAGCAGGAAAGTCCTGGAAGGGAGGTGCAAAGTACACTGTGAAACACATCCCACCATGTGAACATCTGCGGTAGGACATGCAGGGAAGGAACTCTGGCTTTGGGACAAGCATCTGGAAGAAGGTTACTAGGAGCCAGCCTTGGCAGCTATGGGAGGGGCAGAAGGGAATTGCAGTTCACTGCATGCACCATTAAGTAAATTTTGCAGTTCACTTAATGGTGGTGTGTGACTGCATCTTCATCTGCCATGGGCAAGGCTTGAGATTACACCCCATAGAGGTTCAAAGTGCGGAGGGTGAAAGCCCATGGCAGAGGCCTTATTTAAAGGCCTTATCTAAAATCTTCCAAGGATGGGAATGCCACACCTTCCCCAGGGAATCTGTTCGGATGTTTGACCGCCCTCAGTGAGAAAGTTCTCCTTAGTATCCACCTTCAATTTCCCTTGCTGCAATTTCAGACCATTACTCTTTCTCCTGTCCCCTTTGGCCACAAAGTCTAATTTATCTCCATCCTTTTTGTAACAGCCTTTCAGGTATTTGATGGCTGTACTCAAATCCCTGCTCACTCTTCTCCAAACTAAATAACCCCAGTTTCTCCAACCTTCCCTCCCAAGTCATGTTTCCTAGACCACTAATCATCTTTTTGCTCATCGTCATTGTCCTCATACAAGCACTATCAATAGCAGTGGTAGCAACTGCTCTAGAATAGCGACGCCTATTATTCTAGTTACATTTTTCCCCCTTCTCATTCATTATTATTTAATCCACTTCGCCCACCCCGGATCTCGGGGGCGTGGTGGGGAAACAATGGCAAATGTGGGCCTAGCTTAGACCAAGGAATCAGTGAGTTTCGAATGTTATCACCTCCCTGTGTGTTTTAGAGGAGCCTGTCAATGCTGCTTTCTGAGGGATCCGTGCTCTTTTAATAGAGCCAATTTCCAATATATGCAGCACTGAATAAAATCTCAATGTACCACAAACAATTGGTATAATGCTTATACTTCTCATGCCCTGAATTTTCTTTGGTTCCTGCTATAATTGATCATATTTTTCAATCGTTTCTTGTATTTTCAATTGAATATTCTCATCAAATGGAGAACACAATCTCTGGCTCTTTCACATACACTTTGAGAGCAGTAATGACTGGGGAAAAAAAACCCCTCATGGTATTTTACAGTCTTATTCCCTATGACTGTGTCTGGCCAATGGAGGTAATTCTTCTTCCTTACATGCAGTCCATACTTCTTGCAGACTTCCCAGTGAACAATGCTGACAGCTTTGTCATGCTGTATTTTTATACACACCTCTAGCCAGCCCGGTGCATCCACTTATTATATGACTGATGGTCCCCAGGGCCTGGCCACATATGCTGTGTCCTGGGCTTGCGTCTTTCCCCCCGTCTATCGTTGCTTTAACATATTTCTTGTAAATAGCTTGTTCCTGTGTGGCCATAATTAAGCTCTCCGTTTCTCTTTTAAATCGTCTTTTGACAAGCCACTTATAAAATGCCACTTTCATTTTGCAGTTTTTTCTAAAGGACCTCTCCATGTAGTTTCTTTTTCCATCAATTTCTGCTGCCATTTCTCTTGTTATTTTCTGCCTAATGACTTCCTCTCTGTAGGAGTATATTCCTCATTTCATTTTGGAAGCTGATGCGAGATTTAGCCAGCCTGCCTTCAGTCTCTCATACAGTTTGCTATCATTACATGCTCCTGGTTCCCTGACGTTCTTGACTACTCTCAGCCCTTTCCCTCCATCCTGCCCGTCAGCATACAGCCTGTCCACCTCTGTGTTCATGCTCATTATCTTAAACAGTGCTGCCTTCCTCCCTGTCCTCCTGTGCAACTCCCTTAGATCAATCTTCATCCAATTTACTGCTGTAATAGAATAACATATCACAGGAAGGACTTATGTGTTTAATGCCTGAATTATATTTTGCAGGTTGCTCTCCACAGCTCTACTAACCTCTCACAATACCCTTTCTTTGCTGTTTCTTTCATTTTCCTGCTTTAACCCTTTTCCCCCCCAAATACATACATGTGCAGTACTCAATAGCCTCTATTATCCTGGTATCTATTTCCATCTCCTGCACAGTTCCTGTTGGTATCTTAGATGTACACACGCTTCTTTAGCCCAAATGCCATTCCTACACCCTTCAAAAAATGATTTTACACTTTTAACCAGGAAATTATTCTCATCGTTCTAAACATCTGTTTATCATCATCCATCTCATACAGATATGAAACAGGACTCTCCTCTTCAGTCACTGAATACCTTTTCTTTGTAAGTCTCTGCTCTGCAAACAGCAAAAACAAGGCTATACTCAGCAGTAAAGGTGGAAAACCCCACACTGTATGCTTAACTTGTCTTTACCATTGGATTTTGGGCACAGGAGTTGTTTTTCCATGTTGCATCATACAAATTCACCAACCCTGGATAACCCCGAGGAAGGTGGCAACAACCTAAACTCATGAGTGGCTTGGTCTCTATTAGACCTGCATTACTTGCTGTGTTTTCCTAGAGATCATAGAAGCGTACAAAATTAGGGATCTCAGGAGGTCTTCTAGTCCAACTTCCTGCTCAAAGCAGGACCATCCTCAGAACAGGATCATCCCAGCCAAGGCTTTGTCTAGCAAGGTCTTAAAAACCTCCATGGATGGAAAGTCCACCCCCTCTCTGGGTAACCTGTTCCAGTGCTTTACCACCCTCCTAGAAAGAATTTTTTTTTCCTAATATCTAACCTAAACTTCCCTTGATCATAGGTGGTGGTGAGAAGATGCAGCATTATAACTAAGACAATAGGCTCCCCTGAATTAGAACAATTAATTGGCATCATTTCTAGTACTTCTTCGTAGCAGTATCCATGATGCCCTGGGTGTTCTCCAACCAGGCCCCGAGGGACCAGACGAGAATCAGGCTGTAGCCTGATGGGGACAGGCAGGCAGAGGATGCTGGGGGAAGGAGAACAACAATTCATTCCTTTTTGATGTGTGTTAACTTAGTCTTCTGTAGACAACTTATCTACAGTCCCCAAAAAGGACTGAAAAATGGATGAGCAACATAGGCTGGAGCAGTGGCAGGCACTGGCTGGCATGCAGGCAGCTAGAGGAGAAAGCCAAATGCAGTGGCAAGGCAAGACAGAGAAAGGGACTGAGGCTCCTATATTATCAACAACCTTGCACACAGCAAAGCACCACAAAAGCCACAAACACCAGGAGATTGCAGAAGCCAGAGAAACAAAGTCGAACACCTTTGAGTCTGCAAAGGCTCCAGAAGCAAGACCAAACCCACTGCACGCTCACAATGGCAGAGCCAGGATAGCAAGAGCGTGGGAAGCATCAGTAACCAAAGCTGATCTCCTTACAAGGTCACCCTGGGGACAGTAGTATCCTCTGGGGCAAGCATTCCCGCTGGCATCTGGAGCAACCGCCTGTCCTTCCGGGCACAGCAGGCCTGCTGGGCAAACCATCACAAGCAGCATGGCCTCCCTGCTGGTATGCTCACCAGCACAGTAATGTCCAACAAGGCAGGGCAAGCAGGAGGCAGAGCCTGGGTCCTACAGCACAGGAGACACACAGTTCCCATGTTGACAGCACAAAAAAAAAGATTCCCCCAAGCACTTTGCAAGCACGTCCCTGCATAAAACACTTGACAAAGAAATGCAGCCAGCCTGGGGACACACGCTGGTGAAATACAGAGCCCACAAAACATGGCAGCAGTGTGGAAATGTTGCCTGCAGACACCATGACAAACCCTTGCTGTTACAGAAAGCACCAAGGTAGCCCTAAAAGCCACGCAGGAAAAACAGCTTCCATTGTTAGAGCTCACATAATGGAAATCTGTGCACAACAACCAGCGTGTAATTCAGCGGATAGACCCTGGAGGCAGGAAAGGCTGAGCCGCACAATTGGGAAGCTCCCCCTCCCACTGCCCGTGGTGTGTGGATAAGGGATTTTGGTCCCCGGAGCTGTCAGTCCAACACCTTTCCCCAGTGCACAGGGAAAAAGAGGAGGGCAGAAATCCAGTCCCGCCCGGCCGGGAGATAAGCTGGGTCTATTTGTCACCCATATATCCCCATTCATACATTATCTCCTCGACAATCTTAATGAACAGTTCCAGTGATAATTACCAAATTTCAGCAGCGATAGAAACCTGGCCCTGATGGAGATAGTGGGGAGATTTGATAGCAGTGACGTGCCGTTTCCCATCAATATGGAAATTTGGTAATTATCACTAGAATTATTCATCACAGTTTAGCAGCAGATAAATAAGGAATAGGCACAGTGCTTGTGTGTGAGAATAGCTGTCTCGCCCATTGTCCCCCTCCCCGATCCACGCCATTGTGTTATCTTCCGTGGCCAAATGAATATTTGATTCCAGTGCAATCTGCTACTCCCCAAGAAGCAGGGGCTGAGTGGAGGTGTCTGCTCCCTGTCATCACGATGCTGACAATGACAGGGAGAATCATCATCATCACAAACAGCCACAAAACCGCATGGGGCCGGCGGGAGATGGGGGGGGACAAACACAACTGGTGCTATTAAAGCGAAGGTTATTTCCATGGCAATTGGATTGCAATTGTGCAGGTCCTCAGATTTGCATTCATAACTGTGGAAAACTGGTCTGTGAGAGGTCTGTGCAGAGACCCACCGCCCCCAACACACCAGGCCTTCTCCTTGCAGGTCACTCTTCTACCCAGCCTTCATGCTGAATTAGCAACAGCCTTCGTCCACTGCTTCCCAGGAGGCACAGTCTCACAGTACAAACCGATTCCACTTTCAGGCCTTGTCATTTTTACCACTGTGTCATCTTGATCTGCTCCAAGAACGGCAGGAGAGCAATAGCACCAGGGCCTTGTCTACACTAAGGTTCCCACTCTTGTTACCACTAGGGTTAGGGCAGTGATGGGAAAGGATTAGAGAAAGCTCACTGCATACCCAGCCCTGAAACTCAGGGGCAGCGACCATTCTTGTCCCTGGTGTGAGGGACTTGTTCTGCAGCTTCCATTACTCCATCTTTATGCTGCACAGCAACTCCCACGAATCTCTTGGCACTTACTGAAAAGCTTCCAGCACCACATGCTAGGGGAGCCACAGTGCCCAGTTCAGGGCAGTGATAGCCCCCAGGGCAAGGGATACAGTCTTCAGCTGCCTTTGCTCCTTGTTCAGCACGGAAAGTGCCCCTGCGGAAAGATGGAGTGGAGGAAACAGTCACCAAGGACAGCAGTTCCCTTTGAAGGCTCCACAGGAGGAAACACAGAGGGACTGAGTAAATTCATCTCGACCTCCCAGCCAAGACGGAGCTCACACACCCATGAGTCCCCGCCATTAGAAACATGCAGGCTAAGATGGAGCCCTCCACTTACAAACACTTGTGATATGCACAGATTTGGGGCCCACTGGGACAGGGGAGAGTCCTGAGGTCCTACTACAGCCCCTGAGCACCCATGGCCACAGAACTGGGTTCAGGTCCCCTTGCACCATATGCACTCCACTTACATGGGGCACACAACTGGCTTGGCAGTCCCGTCACTGCAGTACGATCCCGCGGGGCAGGCTGCGCAGTCTTCCACACGACCATTCCCCATCCTGGTGCTGTAGGTGCCAGCAGGGCAGGGGAGCTGGGTGCTTGTCCTGGTACCTGCCCAAAGATGAGGAGGTGACACAGAGCCTAAGCCTGGCCACTGTCTCCAGGAGAGGAAGCAGAGGGTCCTCTTCCAGCCCAGCAGGACACCCTGCCCCAGGCAGCCGGTGCTGCAGCGACTTGGAGCCGTGAGCATCTGCACCCAATGTTGCACTCTAAATATTATGTGCATGCAATTGTGGGCATGAAATCATGCCCGATCCACACAGGGGGAGCTCTGAATGCCGACTACAAAGACGGTATTCTGGTCTCAACTCGCAGGCTAAAACATTTTGGTGCAGAACACTGGCTGAGCAAATTCAGACAATGAACAAATATGTGGAAATTATCACAGGGCACCAAACCCAGGTAATGCCCCATCTCCACAAGGCAAGCACTTACCTTCTGGACAGTAATGCCCAGCGCGGCACCTCCCTG
This sequence comes from Alligator sinensis, assembly GCF_000455745.1. NCBI lineage: Eukaryota > Metazoa > Chordata > Crocodylia > Alligatoridae > Alligator > Alligator sinensis. The sequence continues at coordinate 2,551,652 of NW_005841952.1, forward strand.
AAGGGACAGAAACTCCTGCCATGCAAAACCATCCTGCGGGACAGGGCAGGCATTCACCCTCTGATGCCAGGCCAGTCCTATTGCTCCAGGTGCCTGAGGCACATTTGTACTGTGTTGGATACTTTGTGCCTGGTGGGCAGTAGTAACCAATTGGGCAGGGGGCTGGTGGTTTCTGCTTCCCTCCTGTACCTGCAAACACAGAGATAAGCATGAGTGGATGCAGCATGGCCTAGCGGACAGAGCACTACACTGGGATGCAGGAGACCTGAATTATCTATTTCTAACTGCGCCACTGGTCTCTTGGTTGGCCTTAAGCAAGTTATTTCACTGTTCCGGGCCTCAATTTTCCTATAGGTAAAATGGGAACAATAATACCAAACTTATTTTTCAAGGGCTTTAAGATCTGCTGATGAAAAGCTCTGTATGGGCATGTCTACATGTTGCCCTACAATGAGGTAGCGCATTGCTACATTGCCATACAGCGTGCTATGGCAACATAGCAATTGCATGGGTCTACACGTGATTGGCAGCTATGCTGCCGTAGCTGCACTCTCCCCCCCGGGTATAGCACACTGCTCTGGCAATGTAGTGGTGAAATCTAACCGTGCACCATGCACATGGCACAGTAACCATCTGCACTGAAACGTGCTTTGGTACTTCCAAAAGGAAGTACCAAAGCACAGTGCCATGGCAATGTCACCGTGCGGCAACATGTAGACGTACCCTACGATAACTTCAAACCAGGGTAGGTTTGAACCTTACAGACTAGCCAAAGTCACACACACACACACACACTATAAGAACAGGAAGCATGCAAACTATGACTGATAAAATTATGGTCAGCCAGAGGTAGGGCTGCCTAAAAGCATCTGGGACCATTTCTGGCTGTAAGATGTGAAAATGAGATGGTTTAAAATGATCCTATATACATGTACCACTTGTAATATCACAGCAAATAAACATCCTAATTCCTGAGCTCTATTTCAATTGTGTATCAACATGTAATTGTTTCTACTTAGATTAGTCTATAAGGTACAAATCTACCCTGCTTTCTGCTTGACTTCAGACTAATATAGCTAACTATATCTCTCTGCTCATTAGCACTATCACACTGGTACAACATCAAGCCACTTGGCAGATACCAAGCTGAGAGTTCTTCCAGATTCCCACACCCAAAGCCAGCATGGTGATCAAGAGGAGGAAACATGAAAACATGAAGACCTGGGATTGTATTCCTGGCTGCTCGGGGCTCAGAGAACCCCTGCTGTGTTAGAGCTGCGGCTGCGGGCGTAGCACCAGGAAAGCCAAATCTAATGTGGAAGGGGCACTAATTTAGGTAGAATCTGCCCACAGAAGGGAGAGGTCTCTCTGCTGGCACTAACATCTGGCAGGGCACTCGTTTCAATCTGGGGAAGTGCTAAGTGCAGTGTTGTGGGACTTGCCAGCATGCTCCATGGCACTGAGGAGATAGGAGCACAGCTTACTGCCTTTCCCCAAGGCTACCCCTGTCAGGCCAAGGGGAACTCGGCTCCTTTACCCCTGGCGTTCTAGAAAATCTCCCCACCCTCAGCGCCACAAAGCACTGAGTCATCCCCGCAGAAACCCACGGTCCAGGGATTCACATACCTCTTGTACAGACGAATCTGGCAGGGCATGTCTCACACTGGGATTTGTCAAAAAGGTGCAAATAGTTGGTGAACGTCCCTGGAGGGCAGGCGTTGCTGGGAGCATGAGGGCTGGAGGAACCCAGTGGGCACACGTGCCTGGCAAAACATAGCCCAGCCAGCTGGCTCAAAGTTTTCGACGTAACAGAGCAATGCTCCTCCATCCCCCTTTCCCAGAACATGAGGGTCCTGCAGCTAGAACGAAGCCGGGCACCTGATGTGAGTGAATAAGGCTGCTCAGGCAAGACTGGCAGCTCCTGTGGAGGTCTGAGATGAGTTTAGCTCCTGCCTTGGGGGCAGGAATCTTGTTAAAGGACATACAGGAAGGGCTGGCTGGTGGCAGCAGGGTCAGGACACTTGTGCGGTGTGTAGGAGGAACACAGGGCGGTCTATCTGTGGATGGCCAGACAAGGAAGGACAGCCGTATGAGAGTGTTTGCAGAGGAGGAGGAGGAGAGCATCTCTGTTCTCTGTTTGTATCACACCTGACTTGATGGGATCCTGCTCCAGGGCCAGGGCTCCCACACTGGACCACTGGTTGAACGATGCAACTTAAAGCAGTCTGCTGCTTTACCTCGTCCCAGGAGAAGGAGCTCTGGCTGTGCCCCTGTATTTCCTTTACACCTTACCAAAGCTCTTATTTTACTTTCTTGTGTGTTCTCTGGAGTCTCTCACCCAAGGGAAGTCAGCAGAACAGGTTTAAGTACTTTGACAGCATTGTTCTTTTCCCTCAAATAACAGTTCTGTCAAAGCAGAACCATCTGACGCAAACATTTCTACCTTTACAAAAATATTCAAGACAAATATTAGAAGGAAAAAAAAAAAACCCTCTTTAAAATTGTTCAGGGAAATACAACATTTTCAGTGAACAAAAAAAGCACAAATGGGCTAGTTTTGTTTCACACCTCCTCACCCTGCAACAAGGTCTACATGTTAGCAATTGTGGAGGTACATGTTAGGGGTTCACTCACCGAGAAGCCACTATTAATTATTATCCTTTGCACAGTGGTAGTGACTGATCTGGACCCAAGACCCCAGTGTGTGTGGTGCTGGGCAACTACCAAAGAGCTTGCATTTTAAATAGGTTTCTGATTCCCCACGTGCTGCAATACTAACCCGGATGACATGTGGGAAAATGAAAGGTGCCCGCACACTCTCCACCCAACCTGAAAAGGTTAAAACAAGCAACACAGAGACAGCGGTACTCACCCCACCATGCACTCTGAGTCTGGCTGGGTCAAGGCAGCCTGGGTACAAGCTCTACCTGCTGGGCAGGGTCTGCAGTCTGTGGCCTCATCCTGCCCTGGCAGAGGATTGTAAGTACCTGGCTGGCATGGGCGTGGGTAAGTAGCTCCAGCAGGACAAAAATACCCAGCAGGGCACTTCAGACACAGCCCAGTTCCTAGAGACAGAGAGGACATTTAAGGCTCTAGAAAGCAGAGAACAAAATGTGGTTCCTTTTACTCTGATTTGCACTGCAAGGAAATGTGAGTTTTGCTCCTTGACAGGAGATGCAACGAAGCCAGCGCAGCACCAGACGGTGGCAGTGTTGGACTAACTGAATGGGACTCTGGCCGAGTCATTTTTTGGAAGCAATAAGCCCATCTGGATCGTGTTCCAAGCCGATAATATGAGAAATAGATATATTAAAAACAAATAAATACATCAGCCTATGAACACACGCTGGTGTGGGGTGGCCCAGATGATTTGATACCCAGAATATCTGGGTCCTGGTCCAGAGAGAGGCTGGTTTGTATAAAAGTGGAGCTTTTTCCACGTTTGTATTCTGAATGCAAAGAGGAGAATGGGTTTCATAGACTAGAGACGTACCAGGCACAAACACTGAGATACCTGCTTGAATGACAAACATCCCAAATGTGACAGCCTCTGAAACCCTGTGCATTAAACAAAGGAAGCCCTAGTTTTGACTTAAAGGGACCCTGTCAAGATAAAGAGATGCCAGTGGTCTCACATTAATGACATGCATTTCATCTCCGAGGACCCCAAAGCGCTTCTAAATTTTAGTACGGGAAAATCTGCAGCCCCTTCTGCAGCTGTTTAATGGCACAAAGCAAATACAACAGTTTAGGACAGGAAGTGAAGAGCAACTTATCCATCCAAATGGACAAGGAGAAGTTTAGGTAGGAAGAATGACAGAGAGCATAGTAGAATTTGTTGGTGATATTCGGATTGAACAATATTCCTTGCCAAGGAGATTTTTAATGAGAAGAACTGATTGCAATGTTTTCACCTAATTGGTGTTTTTACACAACAAGCAAAACAATTTTTTGTCCAAAATGAAAGTGTCTATTGGGGGGGGGGGGGGGGGAGGGTAGAGACTAGGGGGAAAGAACAACAATAATAAAAGTAAGAATTCAAACCCCAAAATTTTTGGTGCACATGTCCAGCTGTAATTTTTCATTTGGTCTCAGCCAACAGTTTAGGTCTTTTGGTTTCCATGAATCCAAATTTTCTACTGAACGTTTTCCATAAAACATGGCTTTCAAAAACAATCTTCAGTTTTAATTTTAATCTAAATATCAAAAGCATTTGATCAGCTGCTTTGAGTGAATAAATGACCATAATCACCCCTTCGTTATTGCAGGATTCAGTACTGACTTGGAGGGAATGAGCCACCTTCCGACTCCACCTCAAAGCTACTTCCTATCTGAAATGCAAGCCTGTTTTGCTTAGGAGAATTGACAAGATCATTGCACAGCCGTACCACTGCAGGAGAACAGCTTTCGTTATTAAACTGAAAGAGTTTTTAAATCTAATTTACTTTGCACCATCTATGATGTCTGTTTAGGTGCCACTGGCCCTGTCTGTCTGCTGAATTTTGTTGTCTAGCTGAGAGCTGAGACCTGTTCCTGGCTGCACTGTGAAAATTCACCTCTAATTTCTGAAAAGGGTGGGAGGCTGCTGTTTCCTAGTTTTAGCTGGTGAGTGAAGGAGCGTTGAACAGCAAGAATGGTTTAGCAGCTGAGTCATCCTGTAGAAAGAAGGCATCTGAAAGGAAAATGAGCAGCTCAGTTCTAGAGAGATGTTGCCATGTTAACATGCTCGCTGCGGAGGCAGCAAGCCTAATGGTTATAGTAGGAGCCTGGGACTTCCACGGTTCAGCCTCTCGCTGTGCCCTGACACAATTTGTGACATCAGACAAAATGTTTAGGGCCCGATCCACAGTGGATTGATAGCACTAACAAGATACTAACTGCTTTTACTGGACTTCTTGGTTCATTTCCATAATCTTCCAGTGATTGCCTTTCCTTATTTGTAAGAGAGTATTAACCTAACTAATAGGGGTGTTTTGGAGCATAGCAAACTGCTTTCAAATCTTCAAATAAAGGTGGTATTAACATATGAAGTATTGTTACCAATGCAGAATGCCACGTATTCATACCCATTATAATTCACCCTGAAACGCAACAGTTCCTCTCTGCGCTTTCGTAAAGGTTTAATAGCAGAGGAGGCTGTAGTGAAGCTTCCTATTACTTAGACATAATTATTTGCACCGAATAGATTACATTCTACTCCCTAGTACAGTATGGAAAATAAATAATTAAAAACAAACAACAATTATCAAAATAAATGAACCAGGCATAGTTTGTCATGCATCATTCTGGGCTTCTTCTATTTTTTAATTGAGTTTATCCAATTACTTGCTAATTTGCAAAACTCAGTTACTCTCAACAGGTTTCCCAATCAGTAGCATGACTTCACCAAGTTCTATCAAAGCAAAAAAAAAAAAGAAAGTAATAATATAGAAAAAAAAAGAGGGAAAAATATTTGAAGGAAATAAGCTGTTACAATTTCTTATCATCTGGTTCCCAAATGCCAGTTGCTTGGGATTTTCCCTGTTTTCTTTTACTCACAAAAGCAGGTAGTGTAATTATAATTGACTATATGACCTGCAGTAGAGCTAAGATGTTTTAATGAAGATTCAGGGCCCCATGGCACCGGGTGCAAATGCGGAGCAGAAACACGGCTGCTGCCCCAAAAAGCTCTCACACTGTTTACATGGCTTTATGTTGCCCTGCTGTTCCCTCAATGAAGAGCTTGAAAACGAGGTTGTGTTGAAAGCGTGGCCTTTAGGAAATGTGTGGACTTCACATGCTATTAAGCATCATGCCTGTGTTGGGACAGAAGCATTTTGCTTAATATTAGCTCTATTGCTCTTGTGGCATTTACTCCCAACTTGCTGATAGGATGCTAAACACGGTGCTGCCTGCCTACACTGATTGCTAGGTGAGGTGCCTCTGCCACTGGACTGGTGGGTGACCTTGGCTAGATCACATCACCTCTCTGTGGGCACCTTCAATCCACCCACCACCCCTCCAGCACAGGCTGGGCAAACCCCAGCCCAGAGCTCCCCCCCCACCTTCTCCCTGCCATCCTGCAGCCAGCATCGGGGCTAAATCAGCCTAGCCCCAATTAGGCAGAAGTTAATAAAGGCACTCTGCTTTGAAGCACCTTCATCTGAACCCTGATTAAATGAGGGTTAGTTTTTCATGCGATTGATCACTTTTAAAGCGCTCTGCAGCCATGCACTTCTGTCAGGGCATAACTGTAGAGTGCTTTCAAAGGGCCAATCGCATGATGAATGTCACTTCTGCCACGCTTTGTGACTATTCTCCCATCAGTAAAATGGGGGATATTTTCATAGTTTCATAGTTGTTAGGGGTTGGAAGGGCCCTTCGAGATCATCAGGTCCAGCCCCCCTGCACTTGGGCAGGAAAGAG
>NW_005841952.1:2558069-2637890 GCF_000455745.1 Alligator sinensis
AGAGTGCTGGGGCCAAATGACCCCAAAAAGACAGGGAGAATGGTCTTTACTTCTTTGGGAGGTATTTTGAGAGCTACAAGGGATAGTGAAATAATGTAGAACTGGGCTTAAGGAAGGTCCCATAACACGAGTTACATTTCAAAAGCTGAGTTACGTCCTGACCAGTGGAAACATCCTTCTGGAAATACATATATGATCAGACAATGGTTAGATATTGGCCTTTACCTCTTTGGGAGGTTCTTTGAGAGCTACAGGGGATAGCAAAATGGTGTAGAATTGGGCGTAAGTGTAATTGGTGTAGAATTGTCTCCTTAGCACAGGAGACCTAGTTTTGTAATTATTAACAGCAGTACTTCATAGGATTGCCCCAAAACAGGACCTGGTTTCTAGTGGAAATCAGCTTTGGAGCTTGGTTCTGCAAGCTAGTAAGCCCTTCTGCACTCAGCATCGTTCAAGTTTGATTCCATAAAAAACATGCAGCTAAAACAGAGGTGGGGACCCTCACTCTTACCAACAGCGGAGCTGGTGTGAGATCCAGGGGACCCATTCATTGCTCTCTGCTCAGAATGAAATGCTTCCATGCTTTTTTCAAGATACGATTCAGCCAGCCTTGGCTTTAACAACCCCATGGAGATACTTGCTAACCCGCCTCCATGTTTTTATTGGTCAGTAGTCCCTGAGAGTCCCGGCAGGTTTGCTGGATTAAGCCTGAAATTTGCACACTGGATACATATTCATGAAGGTGCCCTCTCTCTCGGTGGAGGCCACTCAAGCAGTCTGTTCGATTAAAAATAGGTTTATTTCACTTACAGGTGTCATCCATTAGGACAAACGTCATGACAGAGGCCATTGGCTAAACCATCGATCTCCTGTCCTAATGGATGTCACTTGTAAGTAAAATAAACCTGTTTTTTAATGGAATGGACTGTGTGAGCAACCTCATCTCAGCATGAGCGTGCCTGCAGGAATACATATGTGCACTGCCTGCTGTGGCACCGGATAGTCGGGGACAGCGACAGGCCTGTGACTTGCCTTATCCTCAGGCACTTAGGAAAGAAAACTCTTACCAGTAACTTGCTTGCTAGGACTTAGGCTTTGGCATCCCAGGCCAAAGCAAATAGTCCATAGAGCCCCTAGCTGTTGTGCAGTGCTGTAAAAATAAGGACATTGCCTCCTGCCCCCAGCAAGAAATCACCTTGGGTGAAGCCTGATGCACATAAAATCTGTACACCACCCAAAGGCTTCCTTAAGCACTAGGTTGGGTAGCAGGGTCTCTTGTGTGCTGGCTCTGGGCACTAGAATGAATTGTAGCCACAGGGACCTGGAGCATAAGCTCTAACCATTGTCTGATCATACATGTATCTCCAGGAGGATGTTTCCACTGGTCAGGAAGTAATTCAGCCTTTTGAAACCTAACCTGTGTTATGGGATGCTCCTTAAGCCCAATTCTACACCATTTGGCTATCCCCTGGTATATACCATGGTACCGTAGCTTTCTTCTTGTCTCTCTCCAGGTGAACAGTCACTGCGCTGCAGCCTGATTTCTTTCTCTTGAGGCCAGGTCTTATTCTACCTATTAGGTGCCTAAGTGTGAACCTAATACACACTGCTTGAATCCCTGAAAAACAGTGAATGCGCTGTTAGGTAACGGGTCCTCTTCCAGCTTGCTGCTTTTTCTGACTTGGTCCTAGACAAAGATGATGTCATGTTACCAAAGTACACCTTAACATTGATATTAATTAAAGTAATTCATTGTGTTAATTAAATTAATTAAAATACACCAACATTCATATTTCCTCAGGGACTCGAGCAGGGTGTAGGATCACACTTATTTACCTAAATCCATGTAGGTGCCTAATAGGTGCAAGAGATTCCAACTTACTCTACCATCTTACACTAGTTAGAAATTAATTTGAAACTTCCTTATCTGTTGCATTTAGGTAACTTCCTGGGAAGCTATAACCTGGTTTTATTTAAATTTTTTTAAAGTCCTAATAATTTCTGAATGCTTCACTGCACATCTGGAAATTGAAAGGAGATTTCCTGGGTGTTCTCTCTCTGCTCTACAGTACCAACTCAGCCAGAGGGTAGTAAATAAGCACTATAAATGTCAGCCTCTGTATAAGCACCTAATTAGCAGGGTGATTTAGAGCTAAAATAATTTCCCCCATTGTGCAAAATGAAGACCTATTAAGACACAGACCTGGCAAGGAGGAGGAGGAGGAGGCATCACTGGGTTTGGGGAGCCGTTCTCTGGCCTTATAGCTCCCAGCTGGGCATGGAGGAGGTTCGAGTCCATCAGGGCAAAAGTGACCTAAGAGAAGAAGACAGGCAAAACCAGGGACCTGGCTGAGAAACTATACTCCATGTGGATTAGCGGACTGCAGGGAAGATGTTTCACCCCCAGGCCATTCTGTGGCGCAGGACAAGTGCTGCCAGAACAAATTAGATACATTGGGGAAATTGCAAGGTGAAAGACATCCCAATGTGCCATGCTCTGAGTGCTCAGATTAGAGTGGCATATGTGTTGGCATGGGCTGAGGACAGCAGGACACTCAGAGCTCCTTGGCAACAGGCCTCTTTTTCCCACCTTAAGGATGGGATCTTAAAAACACCAGCTCCAGGATGCAACGAGGAGGACAGCAAAACAAATGTTACTGGGTCGAAACGCAGGTCAAGCCGAGGAACCGCCAGGCTCATGACTGTTGCCAAACCACGATAAACTAAAGTATGGCCAAGTCTGTAACACACTGGACAGTTTGGTGTGTGAGATAAGACAGATGAGAAAGTCACTGCTCAAGCAAATAGTGCTCCTCTGTTTGCAGAGTAATGCAGGCCAGGGGTGAGGCTAGCAGGGGGAATTGTTTAACTGCACGGTGTGAAGCTTGGGACATTGACCCCAGGCCATCTTGCAATCAAGCTTTCTCTGATCTGAACAAGGCCCCCTGAATACAATAAGAGTTATGCCACTGGGCCTTGGCTCAGACCTTCTATGAGCAATGGCAAATAGACTGTGGGCATGCAACGCACCTGAGGGGCAAAGCTGGCATGGTAGACCTCCTAGCAGCCCAGCAGCCTCACGGTCCTGTTGGATGTGACCCAGTGCATCTGAACAGCAGGAGCTTTCACTGCACCTCTGGCACTTGCTCTGCCCAGGGGCATCGGTACAGGAACCAGGTGGGCAACGGAGAGGCTGGATGGTACCAACATGAGGACAATAATGCCCTAAAATAAAACCAGACAGTGAGAGATGTGGCTCCTTAACAGAGCAGCGTGTAGTATCGCAGTGCCTGCATATGCCTCGAGCACTCGCTGAGAACAGCTGAGGCCCCGGTGGTCCTGGTAATGGAGCAAGCTGGCTGGGCTGGTGCACTATTGACAGAAACAACCCAAGACCCATGCAGGACAGCTGCTTTTAGGCTCTGGTAGCTTACACATTAAAAGTGTGTCAGAGCTAATGGCCGTGAGAAGCCAGACCTGCTGAGAGAGAGGGGAAGGAGACTGGTGCAGGCTCCAAAAACTTCTGCACAGATAGTGAGAGAAAACAACTGATACCCAAGGTCAAAAAAAAAAAATCTGTATTACCTCCCTTCCTTCCTTTTTTCCTCTCCCTCTGACTCTATTTCTCTTACAACCTAAGTCAATAAACTTCAGCAACTAAATTGTTTCAAGTCACACGTGAAGAATATTTGGGTACAGCAATGGTAACTGCCTAGAAAAGTCATCATGTGAGCCTGAATGTATTTGAACTCTCCCAAGAAGGTATGTTAGATGGATTATGAGAGACATATTCTTTTATAATATACTTGTTCAGCGAAGCCACAGCTGGATAAGGGCAGTGCAGAATTCTAGTGACAGAAATTTTGACTGAACCTCAAAAATGTGACATTTTGGGGAAAAACCTTAAAGGTCAAAAATTGAAATGCACCAGCACTTTAAGTGTTCAAGAGCTTTAGTTACTACTTGTTGGAAGATAAGGGCAGAAGAATGGGAAAATGTTGAATTTTTTTTTCTCTGTGTTGTTTTTGTTGAAATTTCAGTGAAAATTTTCAGGATATTCTGAATGTCAATGAGATTTCCACTAGCTCTAATTTGGAGGAGCCCAGGAGACTATCATTTAAGTGATTGACTGTTCTTTTATCCAAAAGCATATTCATTTCAGCAATATAAACAATGCTGCCATGGGGAATATAAATGGCTTCTTTTTATAAGACACACAGGGACTACAGTATGTACCACATGGGGATGATTCCTGAGGTCACCCAATCCATCTTCTTTCCTTTGGCCCAAGTGCTGTTTCCTACCGCTGGTCAAAACCTTTCAAATTTTAAGAAGTGTTTCCAAACTCTAAAATTAAAATAGGTAAAATACGAGCAAAATTCTCACAAAATGGTTTCTTCCTTTTGAATCAACTGCTGGGCTGGCAAAAGAAATGCTTCAAACTGCAAACATTCCTACAAATTTAAATGTCAAGATTTCAATTTTCAGCAACAACTTTCATTTTGGAATTTCATTTTTTCCCCAACATACCTTATTGGGATTTTTGATCCCAAACCTAACCCACACATTCTTGTTACTCCATGAAAAATGCACAGCTTGACACATTACAGCATATGACCATCCTTCACTTATGGCCCTTCTGCCAGTTTTTCCAATATACAATAAAGAGCTCACGCTCAAGCTAGCTTGAATTAATCTTCCCAAGTAAGATTTCGTGGGACTCGATATCAAATACTTTACTAAACTCCAGATGGTTATTTGAAGAGTGGAAAAAAGAAATGGATTTAATTGTAGCATAAAAGTGCCATTGCTATGCGGAAATAAGATACTATATATCAGCATAGCAATGGCATTTATTCACATGCACATGATATTCAGTACACAGATTATATATAATTAAAGTCAATTGGGCAGTGGAAAAGAACATAGTGAATCCCAGGGCTTCAGTTCCATTTGATAGTATTCAATCTGTTTAGTATCTCGAGCTTAACTATTTGTTGGTATAATTCAATCAGCTGCATATATCTTATTACAGCCCATGCAGTCGACCCATTAGAATTCATGGGGAACTCACTTTGATTCTTAAATATTGAATTTCAACACTGTATACTCTGCAAATACTGTCTTTCATCTGCTTACAGATTCTCTCTCACTATATGTCTGCCCAGAGCTTAGCACAAAAGGGATCCAATTCTGGCTGCATCTTTTGTTTGACGATACTGCACCAGGAACCATACAAACAGTCTCATCACTGCATTACCTATGCTCAGCGCTGGCACCAAAGCTTCACAATGTCAAAAGAAGCCACAATGTCATGGATTTGCTATGCAATGACTGCTTGCTCAGGTCTCTACCTCACACTAAATTATATGTGCAAGACTGCACGTGCCTCCGAAGCCGCCCAGCCGTTAGTGCCCCGAGCTGAGCGCTCCCCATCTTCTACCCTTCAGATCTGGACCTAGAATTGTGCTAACTCGATTCTCTCTACTCCTCAATTTCTGTGCACCTAGATTTGAACCCCAATGACCACGGTCCTATTCTGACCACTCTAGCTACTCCATTTCTTCGTCTACCAGACAACAAGCAAGGCAACCGGAATACAGGAGCACTTCATTATTTAATAAGACAGTTCTAATTACAGACAAGAGACTCAAGTTACTGGGTTCAGTGGCTCCGCAGGAGGCACCTGGAGCTGCTCATTAAATACTTCAGCTTCAGATGCAGCAACGGGGCTGTGAGGAGAGGAATGCCTGGCATGACTGAAGATATAAACTGCAGCCATGCTAATGATCGCAACCACTGACTTTCACTTTACAGACAGTATAGTTCCATTGTCTCCCAACAGGAGACACTGCTGTGAACTAACGAGGCTATGAAAAGTACATAAGGTCCAAAACCAACCCAAAGAGTCCATGCTAGGAACAGTACAGATAGAAAAGGGGAGCTCACAGGTAATTCAGTCCCATTCCCAGCCTCTTCCACGTGGAGACGTTGCAGAGAATGGCAAAATAAAGCTGATTTGAGGGACTTCAAAACTAGTTCTCAGCTTGTCTTTCCAAATGCATAAAAGACAGTTTAAGGAAATGCATCTCTGCTCCCGTTCCAGGTTTTTCATTGCAGGATTAACTCCAGCGATCAGCAGTTCGGCCACGGATGCTCACCTTTGGCCAGGTGTGAGCAGCCACGCTGCAAAGCCACGCATATGTTATTGAATCCTGAGGTGCCGCACTCACTCCGGCATAACTGGGAGATCTAGGGACACATCCCATGGGTATTTCTGCTGGATAAGCCATCTGGCTAGGCCTCTGGGAGGAAATGTAGGATGGTACCGGAGGACTAACACTGCTTGTGTGGGTTAGTCTGCATCTTCACTACTAAGTCAGCAAGTAACCAGTCTGACTGGAAGCAGAAGCCAGGGTTTATCTGTCAGCCCAGGATCAGCTAGGTAAACTGGTCTGAAATCACCACCACATTTGAGGCAGAGGTTCTCTGTGTGTGGCTGATGAGGGATTAGGAGCAACAACTGTGTTAGACCCGTTAACTCTGCAGCGAACATACCCCGAACGTACCAGCCTGGAGAAGCTCTTCGCTACCACGTCCCTTCCTCTCCTGTAAGAATTATTCCCAGAACTGGTTTAGGTCAACTGCAGCTGAAATGCTTGCAGCATGGAGTACTCCTGACTTTGGTGAAAGAAAGGCAAGTGGGTTGATTTTGTGCGTCTCTCTCTCATTTTCTTGGCGGTTTCTTTTGGATAATTAATCACGTGCAACAACGTCTTCTGCTTTCCTAATTCTCTGTTTTTAAACAACGTCAAGTCCCTCCCAGCTCATCCCCCTGCATTACCTGATCCTGCACTAATGTCAGATTGATGCATTTGTGACACCCCTCTCATCACCACAATGACAGACTGCAATGTCCCGAAGACAGGATTATTAGGACTTCACTGGAATAACAAACAGGAAGAGATGCTGGGAAGACAATGCGAGCAGCTCTTCAAACAGCAGCTCGTGGAGCAGAAAAGAGAATTAACCTATTTACCAGCAAAACAAGTCCCTTGATGAGTAAATGCCCTGTCTGTCCTGGTTCAAAAGCTACTCTATAAAATAGAGCTTGAAAGATTATTGTCTAATGATTGGAGCGGGGATCTTACATTACCAGATTTGCCACTAACTTACTGCATGGCCTTGCCCAAGTGACTCAAATCCTTTGTGTGAGTTTTCACATTTATAACGCAGGGATAACAACACCCACTGAATGAAGCTGAAGCATGAGTTTCTCAAATGGAAAGAGCTATAATAGAGCATGACGGTGATCAGGAGAAATCTACAGAAATGTCTAGAGAGAGAGCAGCTTTATAAGTGTAGAGATTCAGAAATGAAAAGCATGTAGAATTGCCCAGCGCTGCTTGCACTGTTCGACTGTAACCTGACTGTGCCCTAACCAACAGACTAACCCATATTCTATGTTGGGCTGGACTTTCTGTCTTTGGTTTTTGCAAATTTTGCGAACTCTCAGACTGGTTCGAGTGTGGAATGGGAAAAAAAGTTAAATCTCCAAAAATGTTCAGGCAACAAGAAGCTATTTCCTACTGGCTCTACTTCAGAAGTACCAGCTGGAAGTGATGTTCTTGGTAGGACTCTCTCCTACCCAAGCTTTATTTGCTAAAGATGCAGCTAGAAAATGCTCGAGGGACCTCTACCTACCTGCTGGACAGGGCTGACATCTGACAGCTCCTTCAGTGGAGAAAGAGCCAGGAGCACAGGCTATGCAGCGCACGTGGCTGGGGTTTGGTTCCTGACCAGCCGGGCAATGCTAACAGGAAAAAAAACAACCCAACAGTCTGAACATAGCGAAGTTTGAATTTCTTGCGATATCAGCTGGCCACAACCCAAAACTCAGTGGCAGTGGGAGCTAAGTCAGTGCGATGCCTAGTACAACACCCTGCCCAGGACTAAGACGGGTTTTATTCCTTTGGAAACCTGATGAATACACAAGCCTGAGGACCACATCTCTGCTTATCCACAATGCTGATAGAGTATGGAGCTGGCCACCCCCTCTAACCCTGCCCTAGATGTTGCATTTCTGAAGACAAGGTGTTTCATTGTCATTTTGATCCTCTGTCATTTTGCTGAAACATCCAGCAGACAGTATAATACGTCTTATAGCTAGGCTTTTTGGGGCATGTGGGGAGGAGGGGGAGCATTGTGAAATGGATGGTAGTCCTATGGGAACTGGGCTGAGACCCACTAAAATTATTTCACAAAGGTCAAGTGGAGTAGCCAGCAGATTCACGACACAGCTGATAGCAAAAGGCCCCATGCTGCATTCCCAATTCACTGAGACTGTCTCTCTGGATTACGCCCTCCCCATTGGCATGTTCTGGCCATCCTTGTCCAAGCTGAATGGAAATTTGCCCTCCGAGGGCATCTAGCTGAATACTGTACCTGTCTATTGTGTCCTTCTGGGCATACGTATCCCTGGGGACACTCCCGACACTTCTGCTCTCGCTCCGGTGAGTACTGACCAGGGCTGCAGCTCGTTTGCAAACCGCTGTGGGGATCACACGAATAGCCACCTGGACATGCACGACACCCAGCTCTGGTGTCTAAGCTGACATAGCCATCCGGGCAAGCCTGTGAGCAGGGTTGGAAACATCCAGGGAAGAGATGACAGAGAGCATCAGACCTGCTTTCTGCTGAATAATACAAACATGTACCCAACTTGCACATCACACATCTTCCAACATCCATTCCCATTGCCCCTGCCCAAGCACCCACCCGTTCTTGCTAAAAAGTCAGATTCTTGTGAACACTCATGCTCTGGTCCTCTGAGGCTGTCTGACAGAAAGGATTTGAGGAAAGTGTGATGAATTCACCATAGTGATGAGCTGGCCCATGCTGCACTGTGCTATGAGAGAAGTCTTAATGTGGTATGTGGGGCTACCAACAGTTTAAACATCACAGCGGGATGTAACATTGCTTTGTGTCTCTTTGCAGGGCCCAGCTGCTCTCTCTGCAGCTGACTGAGCTATCACAGGCAAATAAGTGAATGGATGTCATGGCAGCATTTAAAACGCTGCTGTCAAACCCTGCAAAACCAGGGAAGAAGGAAGGTGTCAGACAAGGCAGAGCATGCTGGAGCACAGACAGCACCCAGTCCCGTTCCCAAGCCCCCCATTCACCTGGCAGGCCATAACGTCAGCTTGACCTGTAAGCTCATTGGCGGTTCCTGCTGGGCATTTCTGAGGAGCAGCTCTACCCCCTGTGCAACTGGGTTTAAAACATATTCATTTTAAAGTTAAACCATTTTGCTCCATTTGTGCCTTTTCTCCGCCTCCCTCCTCTTTGTGGCTTGGTGTGCTAAGAGCTTCTCTCCTGGGAGCACCACCTACAACATCGCCTGCTTGGACACTGCCTCCCTCACCCGAAGGAACAGGGGTTCCATTCAAGGGTGGATCTCATCCTCAACTAATGAGATTTTACCCTTGAACAGGTTGTGCCTCCATCCTCTGGCTTGACTGCATGCCAGACCATGGCAAAGCATTTGCACATGGGCAGCATTTGTAGCAGGAGGTGCAGGTTTGGGCTTGGAGGGTTCATGGGGACCTGACTCACGAGCTTGGCTTTGAGATTCTAGGCCTCAATAATCCTGAAAACTCATGGAGCCAGATTTTGCCACTCTCCCACAAGCTGAGCAGTGGCTTGTGATGGGAGTAGCCCTGTGGGTTTCATCAAGCTGCAGATGAAACCAAGTTGATGTGGTTTCCAGCTGGGAAGAGGACTCAGTAAGGGCTCACTTGCAACTCATCCTAGCCTGGCTGGAAGGTTTGTGCATCAGGGATCTGCACGTCTGAAAAGCAGTGTCCGACCTGCTGGCCCTCTCCCCATTGCCCAGGGCCCAGCATCTTCATGCTCACTCTCCATGCCCAGCTTTTCCCACTGGCTTGCTTGCAAACAGCCAGGGAGCAGACCAGACTTGCCAGTGGAGGGAGGATTCCCCTCACCAGTGGGCAGACTCACACCATATGTGTGCCCTGTACACAAGGACAGATGAGACTCCTGCCCAGATCCTTCTGTGGCAACAGCTGGGAGCTGCCTATCCCGCTCAGAGCACCAGCCCCAAGACACGGCCATGGGAATCCCGTCAGTATGCTAAAAACTGAGAACGCACTACTCCCACTGACTTCAAGAAGAACCGTGAGGACTAAGCACTTGGATAAAATGCTCAACACTGGATTACAAAATAGGTTTCCTTGGCTACGTCCAGCCCAGGACATGACCCATCTCTGAAGGATGAGCACCCCCAGAATGTCCCCCTAGCTGGGACTAGGTCCCATGGAAACTATAAGGCTGGATTTCTTCAGGGCTCCCTGTATACTGGATATTTCAAAATCCTGGGCAGGATGAGTGAGGGAGGAGAATTTCCAAGATGTTTAAACATCCTGAATTATAAAGGGAGCTACAGACAAAAGACCTGCATGGCTGCTCTGCTGAACCCTTGCAACTGAGCTCCAGGAGTTTTCCCAACCATGAAACTATCCCAAGCCTTTCATGCCCCGACTGCTCTGATTCTGAATGCTCCTAGCGGTGGCCCCAGGGAGCCAGAATATCATAAGGAAAGGAAATTTCCTTACTAAAATCCAACCGGGCACTCCAGACAGTTGCCAGCAGTGTAGTAGTAGCCTTTACTGCAGTCGATGAGACAGCGGGTCTGGCAGTCCATGTCGCAGGCTGGGGAGAGGGAGAAGGTTCCTATAAGATGCACAGAGAAGGTAGGTGAAAGTTGAAGGTAAAATGGCACGACGATTTTATTCCAGTGCTCCAAGCCTGGCCGTAGGCATTAGGATGCCACAAAACAGAGTGGAGCTAGATGCAGCATGCGCTCCCCATCCGCTCTCATTTCATCATAAATAATTATAACACTTCGCATTTATATAGCAGCGCCTTTCATCTGGGGACCACAATGCACTTTACAGCGATTAATTCACTGCTGCAGCCTACTCTTGGGGCAGCCTAGATACTGCAGAGATGGGTGCATTAGAGATGCATAAAGAGAGAAAATCCTAGGCATTCGGTTTGCAGATAATAGGACAGCAAGGCACAGAGCAGGTTCTTGCCCGAGTTTACACAGTCAATGGCACAGCTGGCAATAAAGCTCAGGTGCCTCAGGCTCCTGTTTTAACTACTCAGCATTGTCGTCTCCCTTCTTCACTTCTGATGGTCAACAAGCAGAAAATGCATCTCTGATGATATCAAAGCCTATTGCCAAGTGATTTCCACCTGAATGCTGTCACCAGAGCATTGTGAATAAACTCCAGCCAACTTCAACTCTGGATACTCCAGCAAACCAAACTGCTCTGGCTGGAAGGGGGCCCATGACAAGACTTCATATATTTTGCCAAAGGGCATATTTCCATATACGTGCCTGAGAGCTAGGAATTCAGTCCTCAAATGGGGTCAACAGTATCATTTGAGTGAGACCTGGGCAAGGCATCGGGGGACAAACATTTATGGGCAGTTTGGGACAAGATATTTCATCTCGCTCTGCCTCCGTTTCTCAGTCTGAGAAGTGAAGGTAGTGATTTTACTGACCCTCCTTCCTTCTGAGATGCCTCAATAACAAATGCTGCACCGAAGGAGTATAAAATACAAAATGCAACACATAAGGGACAAAGGTCCAAATCTCATCTCTGGATGCTCACAGCAGCACTTTTCATGTGTGCTGAGATCATTTTGCAGGTCCAAAAGACTTAGATTCTAGGATGAGGACAGCTCAGTGAGGTCCTTATTTTTTTAAACTGAGCTCCCTGGCAGTTTTCCAAATCAGACCTAGGTCTTAATATAAAAGCATGCTATAAAAGCATGCTTAATGCTATAAAAGCACGCATGTGTGTGACAGAGAAAAGTTAGCATGGGAGAAAAATCATGTGCAGGGGAAGGAATGGGGGACAGTTTCCATTTCTATATAATACTTAGTTGATCTTGAATTCATTTTTCTTTGTTTTCAAATTGACTGTACCATGGTGCAAACTGAACACGCACACACACACACACACGTGCATCTCCCCCCCCACAATTCTTATTTCCAGACATATGAAAACACACCCAAGATAACTTTTCCCCTTTTAGGTGGAAATACAAGATTTGAGACCTAGTAGTGCAAGCTTCACCCCAAGTAAACTCTGAAAAATGTTGTATTTAGTCACTAGCTTGTGACCTGAATATGGCTGTTTTAGATAGCTGCCTATCATCTCTCATGCCTTCTGGGGTTCAGAAGGTAGAAGTGCCAGCAGAGATAAAGAGAGAAAAAGTGCCTGTGTGAAGGAAGTAAAGCATTCAACTCACCTGCTGGGAAAGTGCTAAGGATATGGAATAAAATCCACCAGCTCAAAGCACTAGCCATCAGGACAACTGAGTGGCTGGATGCATCTGCCCTTAGAGAGAGCCAGGGCTTGCACTCAAACTGCTGGCGACCTGCTGCCCCAGCATCTGGTGTTTCTTTTGCTGAAGCTAAATGTAACCAAATCTCTCCCAAGTAATCACTTTCCAAAAGAGCCCGAAGTGAAATGAACACCAGGCAGCAGAAAAAGAAGATAGCTTCTCTGAGTTACTCATGGAAAAATCTTCCAGGGGCATCCCTGCTGCTTGGAAGGGGACAACTGGCATTTTGAATCAAACTGAAGTGATAGGTCCCAATCCAGTTACATGATGAGCATCAGCCTCCCTCACCTTGCAGATATGGGATTAGACAGACAGACACGCAGGTGGACAGATAGAGAACCCTGTCTAAAGTATTTGGCAGGGTCCCAGATTTATTCTATTTCTGTAGCTTCTGGGGCATATATTTGCAAGTCAGTTGTCCTAAAATTTCAAGTCCCAACTGGAATCTCACAAGCCAATTGCATTCTCTCTCTCCTACCCATAAGATTCATTAGCATATAAGTTGACTAATGACCAACTACTCTCTTGATGATTCACAAGACTGCACTGCGCATAGCGTGCATGTAGCTGTAGTAGCTTCAAGGGGCAAACAGGAATGAAAATTTGCGTGCAAAAGCAAGGCAAACAGATCCAAAGAACTGACAGAGGACTAGCAAGGGACATGATCAATCATATGCTGGAGCCACCTTGCTGAGAGTGCCATTTCAGGAATACTTTTTGCTTCTTCAATGTCTTTTGCTAGAATTGGCAGTGTCCTGGTTCCACTTTCTTTCGCTCCTAGTTTACCAGGACTGCTCACTTTTGAAACAGAGCAGTTAGAGGGAGAGCAAAAGAAAATGGTCTTCCAATCTACGCAGACAATACCACCGGGTCGGGGCACCAGCCACACCCAAGAAATGACAAAAGGAGCGTATGGATGCACCAAAGCACATCTCCTTCAGGACAATGAAGTGGTGTCGGTGTGATAGGAGACTGGCTCACAGTTCGGAGGTTTTGACTTTCTTATCATTGGCTTGAATTTGGTTCTGACCAATAGGGGCATAATTCACTGGTTTTGAGTGTTGACTCCATAATGTTAGTTGATAGCTTCAAGTCTAGTTTTTAGTGCACAATTGCCAGCCAGACGCAAAAACCCCTGAAATGGGTGACTGTGTCAGGATCACCAGAATAAATGGGCAAGAGATCAGTGGCCTTTCCACTCCTGTCCCTCCAGAAGAGTACTGAGTTGCACTGGCAGGGGACAGCAAGGTGAAGGTCCTTTTGCCCAGGACATATCAGATGAAGAATGAGATCAGTCTCTAGGGTTCTCTACCTGACCCTTCCCAAAAGGGACCTTTAGGGTTTGAACAGGAATATGAAGGGCTCCTTAGCCCTTGGGTAGCACAAGTCCCAAAGAAAGCATGCTTCAGAACAGGAGGAGAGAGCAGGTCAGCCACCAGGAAGCAGAAGCCACCATGATGAAGCTGAAACAAAGGGCCCCACGCCCATCTTGCTAACTAACTAGCAAGGCACCATCTGTTGCATTTTATAAAGTCTTTAATTAAACTCCTCCAGTAAAACTCGGATGTAGCTGTTTCCTTCTATTCTACAAACAATTCCTGGGAATTTCTGCAATTATCTTATATTACAGACCAGAATTGCCAATTAAAACTTAATCAACACAGTGTAAAGCGAGGCACCAGGCCAAGTTCTTTGCTACAGATTCTTTTCCACTTACCAACCTGTAGGCACCTTGTGCTTCAGCAAGTTCAGAAAAACAGGAGGATCAAGGCCTGGGAAATAAAGGGGTGAGCAGTTAGACTTCTAGTCTCTTTTTCTGTTTACAAACAAGTTGTGACATTCTCAGATTTATTTGTGGGAGGCTGGTGTGTGAATTCATCCCTGGGCAGCAGGCCAGCTTAAGGCTAATGAAGCCTGTGAGCACTAGTCTGAGGCCTTATATGGCTGTTAAATGCTGACCCATTGCACCTGAGTGGGTTTTGCACGCTCCAATGGCTGCATGTGGTAAACTGAGGCACAGAAAAGAGTTTGTTCTTTTCTTGGCACCACATAATCAACTGGCAAAGCATGGAATAAGGCCGAACCATCTAGACTCCCCAACCCAGAGCTCTGACCCACTTAGCGCACATGTCCTGACTCTCTTCCAAACTGCACCAGTTTTATGCCAGTCTGTTTCCATGGGCTAGGGGAAGACATGATACATAAACCGGTATAAGTGATCAGAAACAGGTTCAAATCTGTAACACAACACAAGTTCAGCGCACATAAACTGCTTTCAAAATGGCTGAAACCAGTTTAAGATAAACTTGGATGGATGTAATATCAGACTTAACTGATTTAGGTTAAATTGGTTGATTGAACTTTTGCCCCAGATCTCCTCCAGATTCAATTGAACTTACAGTCCCCCAGCATCCCAGGATGCTTTGCACCTCCCCCACAAATCCCACCTTGCAGGGTGGGCAGTCTAGCCTTGACCCAAGATGTCTGCTCCAGCCTAGCAGGGAGGCATGCACTAGCGCCCCCTGGCCTCTGGCCTGGGCCACTGCAGGCATGTGGCTGCATTACTGGCATCAAAAGTGAATGTCTGTTCACTTGCTTAATCAGTTCAAACTATGCAGCTTAGACTAACCTGAGAAGATAGACTCAATTCAGTTTTGGGGTTCCTGACTGTCTCTACTTAGCCATGGAGCCTCCCAGTTCCTTCCAACGTAAGTGAGAGGACAAACCAACCCAACCTTCTTTGCCTGAAGAGTAATGCTAAAGAAACAAACTGCTTTGAGTGTGCAATAACCTGGGACTCACTCCAGGACACCACGATTTATTTTCATCCTGAGATATCATCCTTCTTCTGCAGTCTCCAAAAAGGCTCGACAGTTTACACTGAGAGTCAGTCAGAGATGTGTATTGTTGGATATAAAGAAAACACAGGCAGCCATTATTTCAGCTTCTCCTGTCAGAAAGCAAATAGACATAGATTGAATTATAAAACTGGGATGTGGGTGGTGATGCACAAAAACCACGAGTCCAGAGGTGAGGAAGACTTGAGAGGAGAGAATATTCACTGCCCAGTGGCAAACAGACAGGAACTGGCAAATATGAGCAAATTCATTTCTCTGGGAGACCCAAATGGCTATTGCTAGACTGAGCTAAGGCCACATTTCAGAAGGGTTTAACTCTTAATTTTGACAAGAGAAAACTTCTATTTAGTAGATGCTACTATGAATGCATTAACTGGTCTGTGAACATTATCACTGCCTGCACAATAGCCAGATTTTACTGGCTGGTCACCCAGCCTTCTTGTGGTCAGGCACTGTTTACCAGTGATGTAAAACCACAATAATATTCTGTAACTCCTAATTAATTAATAACTATTTCATCGCAGGCAATTTGGAATCTCTCACATGTTCCTCAACTATCACTTTTGACAAAATGGACATTTTTCTGAATGAAGAGTAAGCAGAAGCTTAGAGTTGGAAGTCGCCTTAAACTTTTAGGTACATTTTAGGTAGGAAAAAAAATATTAGAAAAGTGGAGCCTTAGTTAAGACAAGAAGCCCATGCTAAGGATAAAAACCCGCATTTGGAGCAGCTTCATTATTTATTGTAAATAGTATAGCTTATCCTGTATACAAGCCTAATGCTAGTGAGAGGTGCCAGAGACACCCCTGCAGCACAAGAAGAAAAGATGGGTGATTTTGGAGACAAACTCTTAGTTATAGACTGGGCCGTTCAAATGAAGCTGAGTGAGAAAAGCTACCCGCTTCCACTGACTATATAGGGAATTTGCATCATTCAGCTGCATGTAAAACTGCAAGCTGTAGATCTGGGGTGGGCAAAATGCAGCCCGTGGGCCAGATGCGGCCTGCCAGGCCATTCTATCTGACCTGCGGGGCCCCTAAAAATTTAGAAAATTAATATTTATTTGCCCCTAGCTGCCTGTCATGTGGCCCTCAATGGCTTGCCAAACTCATTAAGTGGCCCTCCACCCAAAATAATTGCCCAACCCTGCTCTAGATGTTAGCCATACACCACCCATGCAGATACAGATGGCTATGGATACATTACACACTCCTTATTGCTCCTGCCATTGTGTTTCAATGGTAGAACCCATGTCTGCCACACGAGAGACCTGAGTTCAATCTCCTTGATGCACATGTAACTACAGCCATTGAGACACCGAACATCTGGATCAGTCCTGCCTTTGGATTCTATCTCAATGGCCTAAAGGCGGGATAGAAGGTCTGCGCAGCCTCCGCTCCTCCACACTCCTGCCCAGGCTTAGGTGTCAAAGGCATGGGTGACTTCTCACACATACACCATGATCCAAAAGGATTGACAGTTGCCTACTGCATTGCCTGGGACCCCAAGGGCACCACATGCCCTCAAAATTCCTCTCGTATCCTCCCACAAGTTTTGGTCATAAATCAGCCCGTATGCACCTTGATAGGCAGTTACATGGAGAAATGCTTTCAATCCACGTATTAAATGACAAATGCATTTCAATTTAAACCCAGGTCTTTGGCTCATAAAGGGCAGCAGCAGCACAGGCTGCTCAGGGATAGTGTCTCCTCTCACCCACTTCTCTCTCCATTCTTGCTTTTTTCATCATTTTTATGCAGATAGTGCTACTTGGAAAGCAGTGGATTGATACATTAAAATTCCACCTTCACAACTGCAAAGTCAGTGCTGCTTCTCTCTCTCTCTCACTCATATGCATATGTATTTACACACATGCCCCATCTTGGGAAGGCTGCTTGCCAAGCCCTGCTGATATCACATGCAAGTAATCTGCGTAGTCTTTGTTACTTTATGAGCTGGTGTTGTGCCCTGTTATTCATGAATGCCAAGAGACATGCCATGAGGCAGGTAAGACAGGGCCGTATTCAACAAAACAACAGCACCTCCTGATATAGAAGCCACAGACGTATTGAGAAAGGCTAGCTCTGCTGCCAGATGTTATTTTTATGTCATACATCCTCAGAGCAAGTTCGGTGTTAACAGCAAGAACTCTGGAGTTTACATGAAGGGCAATTAAATGTACTGACATGTTAACTATACGCAAGTGGCATCCAGCCTGTGTGTGAATCCATACATCTGATGCTCAGCCTTCCCCCCCAGAGAAATCAAAGTCCTCTCTTTGAGAAGCTAGAGCAGTAAAATGCATTACAGCATTCATTTATTTTGCACCCTGTTTTACACGCTAAAATATATCACCAACTGGTTTTCAGAGTTAAATGATGGATTTACAATGATTTGCAAACTGCAGAGGAAGAGAGAAAGCCAAGGGCTTAGGCAAGAGGGAAGGTATATGTTTTCAGACAAGGCTCAAATTGAGGTGGAGAGCTGATGACCCAGAGCAATGGTGGAGCCCCATATCCTATGGGCAAGGTACCAGTAACCTAAGTGGTATTATTGCAAGAAGCAACTGGGGGAGCAGCAAGGAGAGAGGACCTGAACGATCTCATAATAACTCAGTTCTAGTTACTGGCAAAGCTCTCACTGACTTCACTGGGGCCCAAAGTTCACCCTGGTTTGCGAGATACGCTGAAGCCCAACAAAGGGGTTCAGTATCGGACTGATATTTTAAACTGGCCCATGGAAAGTAGAGCTGAGATAGCTGAGACAGACTGAGGAACGGTTTCAGAGACTCCCTGAACATCAGAGGAGCTACCACTATTCCTGTGGGCCACAGTCTCGTGTAAATACGCTACATAGGCACTGTTACAAATAGCAACACTTTGTAACTATGATGTGCATCATCATAGCACCAAATGGCCCTGATTGGTCTTACATTGTGCCACACACTGTAAAAACCAATGGCAAGAGACAGATGTGGCACTGGAGATTTCAAGATCTGCCTCAACGAAGTGGAACATAGGACCTGACTACACATGCACTTTAATACGCATCAGCCTATTTTCACATGCATTAAAGCATCACTAAAAAAAGTACTATTTAGTTAATGTACATAAAAATAGATGTGTATTAAGCGTCACTTAAAAATCGTGGGTGCCTGTACACAAGTCCAGAGGCTGTTCCAACACAATGTAATAATTACAGCGCGTCGGAGCAGGTTCGATTAATCAAGTCTGCTGGAGCATGGTAATGACTGTGTACCAGCCAGCCTCCGCGTCTCATGTATCAGCATCCCCATGCTTCAAAACGGCAGCAGGGGCGCTTTATCTAAAGCTCATTTGACAAGTTTTATATGAAGTGCCCCTGCTGTGTGGGGACACTGATACACAAGACACTCCAGGTGCTTTAATTAGAGCATCTCCAAGAGCTGCTCTAATTAAAGTGCCCGCCCCGCCCCCAGCACATGTACAAACACCCCGTGCTCTTTAGTTAACGTGCATTAAGACAGGCTAATGCACATTTTCTTAGTACCTCATAATAGAGGAATTAGATCTATGCACATCAACTAAACCATGTTAATGTATATGTAGTTGCACAGGATGAAAGGAGAAAAAAAGGCAAAGAAAGGTAAAATCACACAAGTGAGACTACAACCCAGGTTTCCTGAGACCCCGCCCATTTCATTATCCTGTCCAAAAGCCTCTCCCGAGTTGTTCCACTGAGAATCGAAAGCTTTTTGAAGAGATACTGAAATATCATTCATCCTATTTTCTAGAAAGGGAAAGCCGAGGCACGGAAGAGTCCGTTGACTCAAGTCCAGGCTAAAAAGGGGCTCGGCTCTGGCTGAAAGAGCTTGTAAACAGTGTCCAACAAAATGTTACGCTATGAAAAATGGTTGTCAGACAGGGGGACAATTTGGGGTGGGGAGTGTTGGCACACCGATAATCCCCTAAATCTCATGGAGAAAAAGAAAAAGAAAAAAAATTCAGTAGGTCGTTTTTGACAAAACCAAACAAGTGTCTGATTTCTTCCATTCCCTTTTCATAGACTCATAGAAAATGAGGGTTGGAAGGGACCTCAGGAGATCATTTAGTCTAACCCTCTGTTCAAAGCAGGACCAGCCCCAATTGCATCATGCCAGCCGAGGCTTTGTATAGCCTGGTCTTAAAAACCACCAAGGAAGGAGACAGCACAAGGCATTTCTGTCATTCAGTCTATTCTATGCCTCACCACATAGATGGTGCAGCCTCCCGTCCCACCCCCTAATCCCAAACCTGTTCACTTCCCCACTGGATTTCCCAGCAGTCGGTCTCCCCAGGAGAACATATCCCCATCTGGATTAGTCCGTCTACCTGCTGACACTATGCTGGAGCAGGCAGCACTGCCATAGCATCACGATGCCTGCGCTGCCATCAAAGCCATCAAACATATTTGCATTGGCACCTTGTCACCACTCTCCAAATATCTGCATGCTGAAGGGATTCAAGCAGCATTTACTTAAGTGATTATGTAATTACATTGTGATTAATGAAAATTATAGTCTGGCAAGACATTTTGGGGAACCTTGCAAGGCTGCGCTGTCTTCTCACAGAGAAGTGGGCTGGAGAGACTGGCTCCCTTTTGCTCTTACTTGCTCACAGTCCTTTTGCTTTTCCACTGAGCCACCCATCATAGGCAGCTGTGGGGTCCCACGCAGTTCCTGAGCCTGATTAACATCGCACACACACTTGTTGCCAAAGAGCAGATTTGAAATCACACCAAACAACTAATGTTGCCTTCTGAAGATTCAACTGCTGCAATATTAAACAGGGCCTGGGGGAAATAAGAAGAGGAATTAATAAATACGTTTGTGCATTGCTCAAAAGCAAATAAATAGATGAAAATGTAATCAGGGCTGTTGACTTAGTGCGATTGCCTACTGCTGCAGCAGAATGGCTGGCTGGCAACTCAGTGAATCTGAGCAGACTCCTCTGGAAATGAACCCAGAGGAACTGGGGCCACTGCTCAGCATCTTGTGCTGCAATTAGTGAGAGGTGTCAGGACAAATATACATGGGGCTTGACAAAGAGGCCCTGGGAAATATTTTAAGGACATGCTGAATAGTTACTAACCAAGGACATCTACAGCTGCACTGGCCACTGTGTCCACTCAGCCTGGAACTGAACCAACCCTGAAGCAGACTCCTTAGAGAAAGAGCAAACCCTGGGTCTGTCTTTTCACTGAAAACCAAGCAAAACTTTGCATTTTGTGACTTTGGGGGAATTACCTAGCTTCACTCTCTGCTGGCATCCACAGCCCTGACCCTTTGGTATGCTCTGCTAATGAAGCAAAGCAGTATTTCTTGATTTGGGAATACTGGCCTATGATCTCTTTGCCACTGACCCTGCTGTAGGGCCTAAGGACACGGAAGGGGGTGTGATCTGAGCATCATTGTTTCCCAGCAACAGCCTTCAGACAGCATTGCAAAATGAGTTGCTCTGATTGCTCTGGAGATGCAGATCAGCTCTGAGACAGGCCAGAATCTGAGGAGCGCAGGACTTATGCAGAGCCTTGCACAAGCTCTCAGTACCATGCAACTTATTTCAGGCGCTCTGACTGATGCACGTGCCAGGTTAGCAAAATCTTAACATTGGCATTCTCTGACTTGAGGACTTACCTATGCTAAGCATCCCCTCGCTATGATTTCAACCTCTGGAATCATTATTCATTTCTTTTTTCAAATGGAGAGAATTGCTGTTTAAAAGAAAGGGCACAAAAAACCCACCTATGACCTCCCATGACCTTTTTTGCTTGAACTTTCGTGTCTTAAAAATAGTCCAGTACATTTTCCTAATGTTAAGGAGAGCACAACCTTCCTTCTCAGCTTTGTCTGCTGAGGTGCAGCACGGAGTGATTTTTTTTTTAATAGCACAATGATAAAGGCTCTGAATATAGAAGATTTATAATGGCAAACTGACAGACCCTTAACTGGAGCATCTTCAGCACCGCCCTCTGATAACTCGTACTTCAAGCTGAATTATTCATGGGTAAATGGGCTCAGCTCTCTCAACAAGGTTAGGCCAATAAAAAACATTCCCTGTCTTGCCAGCCCAGAAAGATTTGGTGTTTGATGCACGTAGTACAGCCATTGGTAACTAGGTTTGTAGGCACATGCTTTTATTAGATGGATGGCATGCTATATGCATTGAGCCTGATTTTCTTGTGATGAAAATGGACAGGCGTCACTGAAATCAAGGAGTGATGGCTGGATGCAGGCCTTCACGCATCAGGATGCCATCCAGCCAGTATCTCACAGGGGTCAGGAGGAAATGTACCCTGAGTGCAGCTGATTTTATAAAATTGCCCACTCTGGGGTTTTTTGCAATTTCCTCTGAATCATCTAGCAGAGGCCTCTGTCAGAGCCCGGATATTGGTCTGATCCAGCATGCCAATTCTTTTGTTTCTAGGTAACAACCGAGAAGAATTTACCTTTTCCTTACAATATACCAGTAGACCACAGTGGCTTAAAAATAACTTCAAAAAGCAATAAATTACAGCAGACCCAAATGTGGTTAATCAGCCACTTCATGTTACTAAGTAGTGACTATTAGTGTAGTTCCCAAAATGAGAAAGTGACAGACAAAGAAAAGAAACATGAATCCTACAATTTCTAGCTCCATTTCTTAGGCACAAGACTCTCTCTGCAGAAGAACGTCATACAACAGTAATGACCAAGGTGTGCTGAGGGAAACCAGAATTATCACTCTAACCCTAAAAAAAGGGACGGTGCATGACTTTGAAGGGCTATACCCTCAGGTTTCCATTGGTATTTCCATCAGCCGGAGCATCCTTCCGGAGAACAAGGTTGCTACTCACCAGGAATGAAGACAGAATCACCTACTGAATCATCAGCATCACTTGGGTTTTCCATGGAAGTCCTCCCATTTAGTACTGGCCGCAGGTGACAGTTTATCAGCTTAGGAAAGCTGACAAAATCACAGTTAGCTGGGCTGCAAGTGCAGGTCCTAAGGAGATGTTCAGCTAATACAGTCACCACAGATAGAAACCAAAGCTTTAGAGTATCTGTTGCTTCACACTGGAAGAAGGGAGGTTTCTTTTTCCTAATCAGCTGACGTTGATTCTGGAAATAGAGTGAATCCAATCGTCCAGTGGAGACAACAGAGACTTTTAAAACATGGCAAGAGCTTACAAGAGACCTTTCCTTAGGAAACGAACCATAGCTAGAGGTCTCCATAGTCAAGCCAGCAGGGCCAGTTTGCTAGGAAAGGACTGAAGAAAGTGCCTGCTGCAGGGTGCGAAGGCGGGGGGCCAGCTTCATTTAATGGGGAGTGGACTGGGAAACAAAAAGTTAGGCTTTAAAAACACCGCCAGCTTGATGATTTATCAAAGGCTGCAAGTGTTACATTAAAGGACCTCACGTAACCCATCAGAGGCGCACAGTAATGATTTCTCAGTCTTTTCATCCTAAAGCACCAATAAATTAAAGGCTTCTAATATCTGAATCTGAGGATCCCATTAAAATGATGAACGGCCTCTCGCAGGCTCTGTTATTCACAGGACAGGATGGATGAAGCTGACGTGTCCGTCTAGCCAGGAGGAAAAACTTAAGGCTGGTCAGGTCCCATCAGGGATTTAACTGGAAGACAGAAGGTATTATATATGCACACATGCAACATAAAATATCGGCCCAATGCACAGATGCAGAACATGCTATGACTTTGCAGGTGGAGCAGGATTTATTTGCAAGAGGCAGTCTTGGCACCACCATTACTCACCGCTAGTTTCCCTTCTGAGAAGGGTGACTTTGAGTGAATTTATCTGTGAGAGGTAATTTAGTGTATGCATAGCAAGTCCTAGTCATACCACCCATCATGCAGGTGGTGAGAAGTGATGGCATCTTCTTCCCATTCTGTGGGTTGGAGTAAGGGACAGGGTGACAGGACTCTACAGTTCACTTCTTGTCTCTGTCAATGGCTCATTGTTTAACCATGGACAAATGTGTTCACATGCTTAGGGCCATGGAAGACTGTCTTCCCACAAATTTATACTGTTTTAATCCCCTAGCTAAAGTTATGCAGGTATAAAAGGTGCTTTGTATCAGTATCATGAATTCCACAAGAGAGGAGGAATCAGTTGTATCAGTATAAGGCACCTTTATCATCATCATCATGGTCGGCAATCCCACACAGTCGAGGATGATTGCCTTCTATGATTGCTTTATCTGTGGGTCCAAAAATGGTTAACAAGGCCAATCTGGGATCAACAGACTCTGCTGCAACTCAGGCATGTGTTTCCGTGAGGGGCGGGTGGCCCTGGATTCTTGATCTGGTCCGTGACATGCTGTTTCTGTTGCTCCCACTTTCCATCTCCTGTTGTCATCATGAGGTTTCAAAGTACTGAGATCCTTGCAGCAGACTCTTCCTCCATTTAGGGTGGTCCAAGTTAAGGTGGATGTTGCATTTTTTCAAGTTGACCTTGAGGGCATCCTCAAGGCACCTTTATATTGATACGCTTTGATGGTAGCCAGGGTCATACAGATATAACTGATCGAGTAAAAAATGATCCCCACCACGTGCCATAGCTACATTGGCACAAACTGTGTGTGTTGACCAGGCCTCTAAGCATGGACAGACAGAATACTTTCTCTTTTGTCTTTGCTTGCACTTTGCCTATATGGTACACAAGTAACTCCCTTCCCAAAGATGTTGCAAAGTATAATCAGTCATGGTACGGCACCTGGAGATCGTTGGCTGGAAGGAACTATAGATACACAACATACACAATGGTTTATTTTAAGTTGCTGGCTGTGGCTTCTAGCTTTTCCAGCTGCTTTTCTGGGTCCAGCCAGCTCTTTTGGAGAAGAGTCTCATCTCTAGAGCTTTGTCCAGTCTGGTTACATACAACAAGGCTTCTACAACTGCCCCAAGGGACTACCCTTTCCTTCTCGTTACAGGAGCAAAGACTGAGCTGAAAGGCACATACCTGGAGAGGATCTGCCCTCTACTCTAAACAATTACAAAGAAATATTATTATCCGTCATAGCTAATGCTCAACAAGAAGGCAGGAGTTATGTCAGGAGAAACCCAATAATCCATGTGCACAAAATAGCACCGCCATGCCTCAGACTGTTCCTAGATCCTTCTGGGTCATATACCAGCATCTCCTGAAAAAGTTGTGAAGGGCTTAAAGGAATATTGAGCTCCTGTTCCACAGTGTGGAAAGTGGTATGGTACTTGGAAAACCCCTGTCATAGTGGTCTTTGTTTCATGATCTTTAAAGCAATCAGCTTTCACAGCTCCCTTCCTAGTCAGCAGTGCTATTATCTCCCATTTTACAGACAGGGAACTGAGACACAGAGTGAGTGACTTGCCCAAGATCCTACAGGAAGCATGTGGCTGAGCAACAAATTAAAATTTGGGTCTTCTGAAATGCAGATTAGTGCCCAAACTCCTGGACTTCCTGATCAAGGATCTTGAACAGAGCCCATGGCTGTGGGAGCCCAGTCCATTGTCTCACCCGCTCCGGCACAGGAGCTTCTTGCACGCAAAATCAAAGAGAGATGAATCTGCCAAGGCCTTTAAGAAAGTCATTTCCATCTGGCCTGCATCAAGAATAGCCTCAAATCCTTCAACGCTCTTGAACTTTAAATCCTCAGCACTGCTGCATTATAAAAGTTTGTTCCCTTTCCACCTGGGTTTGTTCATCTCTAAACACCAGGCATGCATTCAAAAGGAGAAACACCCTGCCAAATATAAATGTGCAGCTGATCAGCTCCACGGAGAATCAGTGGTTATATTAATTTTATTTTAAATGCCTGTGTATACATTGGGTCTTTCATGTTACAGCCTTATCTGCAAGGTGCTGATATAGCCTCCCATTCACTCCCTCTTCTGATATTCTTCCATTATCCCCTCTTTCTGCTGGCTCACTGAAACGCATCCAAGTTGTATATGTCCCTAGGAAACCATTGCAGCAAGCAAAAGTGTTACCTTATAAATTTATAATCAGTGAGCACCATCCTACTGATCTTTACTTAGTTCAACCTCTCCAAAAATATTTGTTTTATTTATAGAATGAATTTCAGTCACACTTAAAGTTAATTGACTTTTTTTTTTTGTTTTTTTTTCTTTGTTATCAAGGCCTGGGTTACGAACTGGCCCACACAAGGCATTTGTTTTTTATCTCTTCTCTGTTTAGTCTAGTGTGAAATTGTTTTCCAGGTAGTGATTAATTCTGCTCTGGCTTTTCCCCCTTGTTGGGTAATTTGCAATGTTTGAGAAGACTATGCTAAACTGCAGCTTCCCTGTTATCAGCAGTGTCATTACGGCTTTGTCAAACACAAGCCCTTACCATCTCCTGTCACTAGATCAGTTATACGGTTCCTTATTAGGTTTCATATCAGCTTCATCCCTTTGTTTTCTGGGAAGTAACACATCGGCTTATCTGAACCAAGATGGATGATCTGGAGGCGGGAGATGGAAGGATGATGACAAGATGCTGGCGTGACTTGTCTAATTGCCTCACCACGCAAAGGGGAGCTTCGTCCCATGGGAAAGGACTTGTACCACAACTAGCTTGGGGACAGACACAAAGTCTTAAGTTGCACTCATGCCACAGTGGTCCACTCTGGCCATGGTATATCCAGGAAAATTAATAAGTCACCTGCCTTGGGAGATGGGAGGAATCAGTAGTCAATCTGCTTTTATACTGCTTGCCAAAGACCTGTGCCATGATTTCTCCGCAGTGGTACCCACTGCTATTCAACTGCCTTCGGTTCTGGGGCCGGAGGATAAAGACCTCTGAATAGGGTGAGAAATACTGGGATGCTCAGCACAATTCTGGCATCTACATTTTTATAAAAGATGCAGGAAAAACTGCAGAGGGTGCAGAAAAGTGCCACAAAAATGATTTGATGTCCAAAGAGCGTCCTTTAAGAGAGAGAGAGAGAGACTTCAAGAACTCCATCTGTTTACTTTATCAAAAACCATGACTAAGAGGTGACTTGATTACAAATTGCCAGGACTTCGATGGAAAGAAAATACTAGGTTCTAAGGGACTCTTAAATCCAGCGAAGAAAGGCATAAGAAGAACTAATGACTAGATGCTGAAACCCAAACTCATTCAAATTTAGAAATGAGGCATCAATTTTTAACAGCGAGGATGATTAACCACTGGAACAAATTATCTGGGGAAGTGGCGAATTCCCTGATTTTTGCTGTTTTCATATCAAAACTCAATGCCTTTTTGGAAGATATACTTTAGCCAGTCACAGGTTATTGGACTCACATGGGGTAATTTAAATGTAGGTCAGGCTACATGATTTAATGGTCCCTTCTGGCCTTAACATTTGGTGATACGTATATATCCCATATCAATATATATTTGGTAAAATATATATATTAATGTTGTTTTCAGGACGGCTGGCAGATCTTCATGCAGGAGGTAACAGCATGGCATTACTAAAACTTTAGGCTTAAGGTGCAAGGTTTAACAAGCCGTGTAGGCTTAGAAGAAGGATGGGGGGATGGAGGAAAAAGTTGAGGGTGCTTATATGCCACTCAAGACATGCATTGCAAGGACCTCTGCAGACACACAGAAAGACAAAGTTAAAATCCTAGTCCTGCAGAAATCAATGGCAAAACTTCCATTGACTTCAGCAAGGCATGGAGTTCACAGAGTCCCTCCCCTGAATACCTTGAACCCGATGCTGCAAACACACAGGTGAGTACCCTTCTCCATAGGAGTAAACCTCTTGAATTCAGTGGCACAACTCACATGCATAAAGTTATTTATATACTTATAAGGACTGTGACTACTTCTATTAAGTCAGTGGCCTATTCATAAGCAAAAAGTCATGCACCTACTCCAGTCTTAGCCAGGATCTAAGCAGTCAGTACCAGATGAATGGGGGGGGGGGGGGGGGGGGGGGGGCCGGGCGGAGTGAAAAGACTGCAACATAAAAGCAAAGCAAACCTGTGGTGATGTTTGTCATGGCTTGTCAATTCTTTGCTGAAATCTTGGTTGCTTTGATTTCATTCTTTATAATTCGGTGTTTACATTAAAATGCAAATTAGGTACCTGCTTCTCCCTGGCCTGTTTTCTTCCCCTTTTGTTTGAGTTGCTTTTTTCCCCCTCTTTTAACTCTGACTCATCTCGACTATAAAGAAAAAATATACTTGGCCTCTGGTGCTCTTCTGTTTTGCGTTATACTTTGCAGCATTTTGTTGGGTTTGAATCCTGGGGAATTGTGTTTGTTTATTTCTTTGTGCCTTTGGTAGTTTTGCCTGTTTTATTCTTCCGGCTTTTCCTTTTTTTTCTGTTTCTACTTCACCTGCTCCCAGTTTTCCTATTAGCCACCTCCTATTACAGCTTCTTTCTTCCTCCCTGCCTTCTGATTCTGTACTCGGCTTTTTTCTTCCCTTAGTCTCTCCTCTTTGGTCCTCCCCATCCATTGTCAGTTCCTTTTCACGTCTGTGCAAGTTCAAGAAGGGGAAGGATGCACGGAGGAAGCTTCCCACTTGGTCAGAAACTATGCAAGAGGCTTGTTACCAATTAGAGGACCATGTAGATGAATTCCGACCTATTTACCAGGAACATCTGCAGGCCCTAGCAGTAATGAATGCCTTCCCAGATGCTCAAGGCAGCTTTGTTTTCCCAAATACACACAGACACAGCATTTGCATTGGATGGTCTCTTTGACTGCAAATAAATCCGCTTTTGAATTTTTCTCTTCATTTTGGGCCAGATTCTTACAGTCTTATTCATTCCCCTGCTCCCTCTGAGACCCACTGATTTCAGTGCAGCGACTTGCAGTATCAAGTACTCAGCATGAGGAGAGATGGTGGAAAGCTACCCTTTAAGTTTGGCAGCAAAAGCCTTCAGGCGGGTGTTTCAATCAAGAGTAGTGGATAGGTTCAATTGACAAAAAAAAAACGAACAAAAAAACCCGACAGCAAAAAAAGAAGCCCCTTGGACTCATGCTATAGTGGAAAATGAGTGTTGCTCTTGGTATGATTCCTGTGTCCTGCCTCTCCAGTCAGGCACAGCAAAGCCTGGGACTATTTGCTGGCTACTCTCAAAGTTACTCCAAATACGAGCAGGTTTATGCAAAGTCCTTACAATTAGAGCATCCTCAACTTCACTGATATAAAGCTTTATTGTAAACTAATTTTTTTTGTTAGAAACAAAATTGTTCAGGACAAAAATTGTGGTTTTATTTAAGGCAGACAAGGTCTGCCTATGTCCTTAGACCAGGGGCAGGCAATTATTTTTGATGGAGGGCCGCTTACTGAGTTTTGGCAAGCCATGAGGGCCGCATGACAGGCAGCCAGGGGTGAATAAATATTAATTTTCTAACTTTTTAAAGGGCCCCGTGGCCCAGATAGAATGGCCTGGAGGGCCGCATCCGACCCGTGGCCCACATTTCCCCCACCCCTGCCTTAGACCAACACAGCTACAACCTACATCCCAGCTTTATATAAGGCATGAAAATATAGTTTAATTTTGGGGGGGGGTTTGGGGGGGGGGTTTACCTTTACCCTCAATAAAAACCTGAAATTACTCAGAATTTCCAATTGAAACAACTTTTTTTTCTTTCTGTTTTCATCAAAATTTTCCTAGGGTGGTGGGGCTAGGAATCATCTGCAAGCCAGTGCTAAGCACAATTTTTATTCAGAATGTTTATTGCTTTAATTATTATTTGCATATGAAATTTCCAAGCTCTTCTCTGTTAAGGGACATCTGCAGTCTAGCCAAGTGAGCAGCTGGCTGAGAGAGAGGGCTCCTGGGTGTTTTTCCCAGCTCTATCAGTGAGAGTTCCCAGCCTTTGCTCAAATGCTCACAGCAAGAAAACCTGAATCCGGAGGTATGCTTTACAATCCTAGCTCCACAACCGGTACATTGCCTTCAGCCACATGGCAACCACTCTGACCCTAGTGCCTGAAAGCTGTTACCATTTGATGCTTTGATGGTGGGTAATGCATGTTTTTCAATGCATAAGGTTTCCCATTCAACTGGCAGCAATATGCAATCTTATGGCAAACTTGACAGAAGTGCAAAGGAATAAATGGGCAATTGGAAAAATAACCCCTCTGCGGGGTAAGACCTGGAGCATGTATATGCACACAAGTATGTTTGCAACTTCCGTTACAGTCTGCACTGTACCTAAGAAAAGCCAGCAGCCGAGACCATCTACCCAGCACCTTGCGTGGTACTAACAGCTGAATCCTGTCCTGTTTGAATCAAGGGTAAAGCTTCCAGGCTTTACAGGCATATGCATCAAAAGACACTTTCATTAAAATAATCCAAGATCGGCAGAAATGGAACAATTCGCATAAGCCAGCACTATGCTTTTGTTAAGGGCCAACACTGGATGTTGAAAAGAAATGCATGTTAGCGTCAGTTAATACTTAGATATGAAACTCTATACTTTTGGGATGATGGGGCAGTACGTTTAGTTTGGCAGTACTAAATCAGGCTACATTAGCCTTGGGGAGCTCTGCACGAATGTGGCTATGCTGCTTCTGCTCCCCAAGCTAGCTTCAGTGTTTCTGCATGGAATTGCATGCATATTCCATATGAATCATACCCCAAATGGCGATCAGGACTGGGAGCTGGAAGATCTGGGTTCTGGCACAAGTGTCGTATGTGAGTGTTGGGCAAATCACTCCTTCACTCTGCCTCCCAGTTTCCCCTTCAGTGAAATGGCGATAATGATATCTACTCCCCTTTGAATGAGGCTTAATTCCTTCCTGTCTGTGGAACAGGTTCCTCTACTCTCATACGGAAGCAAAACCACTCTGAAGCAAGCCGCATTATTGTGTTACTTATGTTTCCGTATTACAACAAAAACAGCCTCCCTGGAGCAGAGGCTCAAATATAAGGTATTGATAGTTATTACTCTACGGAGTCAAGGAAAAAGTACAATAATGGTGAATAATTCAAAACAAATATTTTATCCCTAAGTGTACTTTTCCCACCAGTATCAGACCATATATATTTTTCCCAGCAATTCATATGAATTTTTAAAAGCAAGCAATGCAAACACACGCATGACACACATACACTCAGAGGACACAATTCCTTTAGGAAGTAGTACAATCCCCATTTTAGCCTCTGGACCCCTCTTTTTCCCCCTTAACAGACACACATGTACACTTTTTTTTTCTCCAGTTAATCTGTTTAGAAAGGCAGTGACAAGATTTTTCTGCATACTGTTAGGAGAAGTATTCATTAAGGACCTGATTCAAAGTCAATGGAAAGACTTTAGTAAACTCGGAATTGGATTCTGTATTACCGCATTTGTATTCACAGCAGAGAAAGGTTCATTGCAGGCTATGGGGTGTGTTCAGTAAGCACCCCAGCCCCTCATTCTTTAGAAAGAGCATTCATTGCCCAGTTTCAAGTGTTCCTGCTATGTATCCCAACCACTTCTACAGGACACCCTCTCCCTATTTCCTGAGTGTGAGAAGATAAACTATTTAAAGGTACAATTCCCAAGATCAAAGGCTGTACACAGGTTTTAGAGTGCATTTTTTTCTTTCCTAAAATTAATTCTCTCTCTCTCTCTCCCTCTCCCACACACACAGAGTCAGATGTTGGCAGAAAGATCTTGTGTATTTCTTAATATTTCTTTTAAGATCTGCTAACGGCTATTTTCTTTTCAAATGGAAAGGTATAAAAACAATGCAATTAATCGGTTGCTATCCAAGCAATTCTGCAAATGGTTGCAACAGAAATAGTGACTCCAGGTCACTCCGCCGTCCTCGTTTCCCTACCTAATTTCATCCTGCTGTCTCACTCAGTAATTCACCCCTACAGATGTTTATGTTTTGAAGGTCGTTAATGAAACCTTTTGTCATTTCAAAGGCATGGTAACTGCTTTGGCTGGCTCACACGGCCACTACAGAAAGTTGAATTGTGATACTAAACAGCACACTGGGACTCTAGCTGATTTCAATAAGTCAGTCAAGTGAATCCTATATTGCATAGCCTGCCATGGTGGGACCTCATCCAACATTTAAACTTCTCCTCCTGTCGAGAAAGGAAGGCACTCATTTCCTTCTATGAAGTATTCACTGCAATTCACAGGGACTTAAATAAAGAAGCCTTCCTCCTATGGAATGGGAAATTGCAATGCAGAGCTGAAGAGCCTTTCTCGTGTAGAAAGCCAGGCTTTCCTGTCAGGATAGCAAATAAAAGTCCAGGGACCATCAGATACCATCTGTTCAAAGGCAACACAATTGAGCTCTTCAGGAAAGCAGGAAATATATGTCACAGTATAAACTGGCATGAGGCTGGATTACAGAAGGCCATAACTTCACTGTCCTGCAGAATTTAATAGAAAATGCCAGTCTTTCTATAAGGTGTTTGAATTTAATATCAGGTTATATCTGGGTTGTAGAATTCCAAGGGTGGATTAAGAGAGAATTGAACTTTCTATTGAATTCTGTAAGACCTTTTCTTTTTAAAGAGTAATTTTTGCAGACCTTTATTACCTTTTGGGGAACTCTATTGATTCTGTCGCTGTTACGTTCTGCAGGAGCTTTCTATCTTGGTTCAGCACCTTATAGTCTTCCAATTACACCCATGTAAAGCCATAGAGGAAGTGGTCAGGAGAAACTCAGCTAAAAGTATGCATCGTAAAGACAGCTGCAACTTAAGTACTGAGATTTTCTGTCCTCTTTGCTATGCATTTATGCAGAGACTGCCCAAGCATCATGGCTTCTTTCTATGCAGAAGTCTTCCAGGACCATCTTCCCATTTCCTTCCTTTTTAATTAAAGGTAACTGGCACAAAATGCCTGATTAACAGCCATGAAGCATGAAATGATCTATCCACAGAGCAGATACAGCCACTGTCAGCTACCATGCCTTGTCCATGCTGGCTAACTACATTTCAAACCTGACCTGCAGGGACCACTCCCAGGAAGAAAGGAATATTTAGCTTGCTTGAACTCTCTGCAATCATAATGGTATGTTCAATGGCGTGGACACTACTTCAACTTGGAAATGGATTGAAGAAACCCTCTGGGCACTATATTCGTTTTTAAATTATATAGTATCTTCCTTATTATACCTTAGAAAGATGTAAGGGGTCTCATTTGCAAACCACTGTGTCTTCACTCTTATATTTAAAGTTTCTACTTAACAGTCAGCATGTGGTATTAGCAGCTCAGTAATTAAAGCTGATGCTGCTTTTTATGACAGTCCTGTCTTTGCCCTCACCCCATGTAGCCTCACCCAAAAAGAACTGATCTTCCATATACTTATGATACCTACTTTCCTCAGCACAGTGCATTTTTTCCTGGGAAGTCTGGTAAAGATCATGAAGGAAGCCTTACAGTTATAAAGGAAACACTTTCCAATGCCCTCTATCTCATGCCATCTTGAAACCAGAACAGTGAATTGGCAATGGATCCGTGTTCACGTTGTGCCAGCCGTCAGTACCTGGTCCACACCAAGGAAAATAATGATCCTCATAGTGCATCTCAGTGTTACTGCCACGGACCATACAGATGTCGTGCAATCCTACGGCTTTCATGCCACTGGGCCTGTACTCTGAATCTCACAACTTAACGTTGAGGGTTTATTGGCTGCCAAGCAAAGCCTAATCAGCGGTCTTGCTAAAACTGCACGTGGCCACTGAAGACACTATCACACGGCTGAGCGATTATGCACACATTGGCTGACTGGCTAGAACAAAGTGGGTGCAGGACAATACAAAAACATGATGGCAATAATTTCCATCCCCTTTACCAAGGTGACTGCGGCTGCATGCGGTGCAGGACAGGAGCCCAGCTCTCCCGCCTGCTTTCAAAATCGAATCTGTCCTTCGCTTCTGAAAACTTTCCAAAGTTTTTCCTTTGGCCCTGAAATCCCTTGCAGCTAGATTTTGTTGGCCTCAGCAAGGAAGAGTGCAAAAATATATGGAAAGGTCAAAATAACAAATTACTGGGAGATTTCGGAAATGGATTCCCTTGAATGAGAAATGGGATTTTATAACCTCCTAGTAATTTGCTATTTTGACCTCCACATATTTTCTGCAAAGTAAGGTGGGGTAGGTGGGAGAGAGAGTGTGATAAAGGATTGTGTCAGTGGGGAACAAGATAGAGCCTACAGCTGCAGATTTCCAGAAATAAAAACACTGACATGTGTTGGCTTTGTTTTTAATTATGTAGCATTTTAGTGAAGACTGAGTAATACTGTTTTCGGGGTATCAGCTGGATGCAGTGGAAATACACTTAATATTATAAAGGTTTCTGTTTTGAATTTTAATTCAACTGCTGTTGTGAGTTCTTCCCAGAAAGCAGCTCTTACAAGAATCCCAAACACAGCGATGAAGCAAAAAGCCTGGCTTCGTTTCAAGTAATAATTACAAACCTGGACCAGACTCAGCCAATGTTTGCAGTGCTTCTCCAAACTTTCACTGTTTGTGGGATGTATGTTAAGGAAAGTCTGGCTTTGGCTTCTGGGTGAACTTGGTTTGACTCCTGCTGTGGCATAAAAGCTACACAAAATGCAATGGTTTTATATGGTTTCCATGCAGAATTAGGCCCAGATTACATGTGTCACTTAAGATTCATCATAAACTGAGAGATCCATTTGAATCATAAATCAGAAGTAGAACAGAAGGTGTGTAGTTTATAAGACCAGAAGGCAGCATCGTGATCATTTCATATGCCCTCCTGCATAGCACAGCTCTGATTTACTTCTAATTTGACAAAAAAAATATCTTTCAAAAGACTATTGCCTCTGGATTTTAAAACTGCTGGTGATGGCAAATCTACCATGACCCTTGGTACAATGATCCAAGGGTCAGGGACAAGAACACAAATTTTGTCTGAATTTTCTTTTAAATCCTTCTTGCCTATGCTGGCATCTACAACACCAGGCCATGTGGTCTTTGAGGTAGTTGTACAGTGCCTTTCCAATGGGTCCTGAATCCTTGACTAGGTCCTTGGATGCTGCCATATTGAGAGGCCAAGATTTTCAGAAGTGCGGGTGCCTCAGTTTTTAGACACCAGCCTCGAGATACTTTAAAGGTCCAGATGTGCAGTGTGCAGATGCTCAACACCTGGAAATGAGGGCCCTGTAAAAGCGGTTGGGGGGGTGGGGGTCAACCTGGGCATGCAATGCAGTGTCCCAAATGCATACCCAAC
Source organism: Alligator sinensis (assembly GCF_000455745.1). Taxonomy (NCBI): domain Eukaryota; kingdom Metazoa; phylum Chordata; order Crocodylia; family Alligatoridae; genus Alligator; species Alligator sinensis. The sequence continues at coordinate 2,592,525 of NW_005841952.1, forward strand.
TTTGGAAAGTTTGGTGATAAGAAATTGTCCCATTTTGTGAAATTGCCCTAAATGGTCACTGGCCTGTGATAACAGGCACGTCACAAAATGGAGCGTATCTTTAGCTTTGATACCAATCCTCTTCCAAAGTGGCTTATTCTTACTGCAATCACTACTATTCAGCATCAGCCATTTATAAAACCATCCAAAATGGAAATTTGCAACTGAAAAGGTGAAAAGGCTGCAATGGCAAGCAGCTGGAACATCACTTGTAAACACTTCTCCCTACAGGATAGATTAAATTAATATGCCTTTAATGGAGTTACATTGATTTACACCAGCTGAGGAGCTTGCCCCATGAGTCAATCCATCAACCAATCAATCAAGGTTATTGGATATAAATCTGTCCAATCAAGCCGGGGTTCTGCATGGCTCTGGCACCACGTTGCATGCTACTGCAAAGACCTCCAAAGCAAAGGGAATCAGAAGTAAGAGGATGGCAAGAAAAAGAGAAAGACCCCTCCTCCCCTGGCTGGAAGAATTGTCTTTGATGAAGATCTGGATGTTTCAGGAGTTACATTGCATGTTGTTAACCCGTATGTCTGACAGGAAGCCAAGCCTCTCTCTTTGAACAGGAGAAATGATGTGAAATCTCTCCCGCTAGTGTTTACTGTACCTGGCATAATGGTTTCATTTTTTTGCACTTTTGCAACATTTTTATTTCCTTCACGACAATATTTAAAAGGAGCTTCTTATGGGCACTTCAGAGGTAGCTGACTGACCCCTGGAGTTCTTCCCAGTCTAACCAGCCTCGCAGTGAGTCAGCCAGTAATAACTCCTTGGGCTAAAAGCCCAACTGGATTACTGAGTGCCTAAACTACTTAACAAAAGGACTTTGTGGAGCCTGAGTTGAAGTGTGACTGAAGCAGGACAGCTCTATATCCCATCAGCAAGGAGCCAGTGCGCTGAGGATCAAAAGAAAGAAAGAAAAAAAGACTTTTTTTCCCCCCCCCCATCAAGCAAATGCTACCTATTTTAATGGAACCACTTCACCTTCCTCGGAACAAAATGGTAATTGCAATTCACTGAATCCAGAAGGGACTTTCCTTCTATTTCTCTATAAATTAGAGATGATCCTGAACCAAATGCATGCGCTTGAATAGCCCGAAACTCTAGGGAAGCTGAAAATCCAAACCTGGATCAAATTCAGCTTTATTTTTTGGTAGGGGAGTAGCATGTTGAGGTCCCCTTGGATCAGAGAGCTGTTGGTCTAAGTGTGGCATGCCCCTGGTGTCTCACTGGGGTCGGCGTCTTGTTGGTCTGGTTCTAACTCAGGGTTATTTTCTTCTGATGGAAAAACCTCGTTGGTGATACTGGTGTTGGCTGACATCCTGGCACAGATGTGAATGCTCTCTTGCACAGGAAAGGCTTTGAAGGGAAGCAGGGTTTAACCCAGCAGGCACTGCCTTTTGAACGGAGGACTAGGACCCATGCTCACCTTAGCTCCCCTTACTTGAATCTCCCAAAACTTCACACAGCCACTTTGCCGAGGTGAACTGTACCAAGGGAATTCCAGTCTATTAACAGTTACTCCTAAAGCACCCATGCGTCTGCCCACTTGCCTCTTAAAAAGGCAGGACTGCGTTTCCTGCACATTTTGCACGTGGACTAGGTACAAAGGGTCCTAAGCTACCTAGGAAGCAAGGGGCTGAATGGTTCCTGAAGCATCACGTTCGAAGACTAACCCTGCCCCAAGACTACATCCAGGCACAACATCTAAATAAGCTTCATGCAACAAAATGATATGTGGTGTGGCTATCAGGCTGCTTGCAGGTTACCCAGGACCATATACCCCATGAGCTGGAAGCGGGAGTGCTGGGAGAAGGCCTCAAAAAACAAAACAAAGCAAAAAATGAGATCTGGGTTAGGCTTAATCTCCTGGGCCTCCATCTCCAAGGTGGAAGCATAAAAGAAAAGGCGTAGAAGAGGAAATAACACAGCTGTGAGGGGAAAGCTCTTAATCAAGCAAAGCACTGCCTCTCTTCCTATCATTTATTATTTACATGGTGCTGAGGTACATGGAACTTTGCAGAGGGAAAAATTAGAGATGCGTCCTCCTGGCTGGATTTTCAAAGGTGATTTCAAATGGGTGTTCCCAGGGCTTCTTTGAAGAGCAAGTCATTAATGCCTAAAAAAAACCCGCCCTGGACCTGAGCACATCCACGATCTGGAAAGTTTGCAACTGGCTTCTGACTCAAAGTTTGCAGCTCTACCTAACTTTAAACCCCTCACCCCTGAAAACAAGAATGAAGATGGCAGATCCATCTTTCCAGAGAGCTGTCACTCCCCATCATCCTGCTTTGTCTAATGCTCTAAAGAGCCTCTTGGGGAACAGTGCGGCTGCAGAGTTCATTCTAGCATCCTCTTTCATTTTGCAGCCTCCAGGGTCTCTTCCTGTGCTTTGATCTTGGTTAGAGAATGCCTTGCTAATTGCTGATATTCTGCAGCCAGAGAAGCAGAGAGAGTGTTCTTTTTGCCTTCCTCAAGTGGCTGCGACTGCAAAACACTTCCAGCATCTGAAACCTCTCCATAGTCAAACAAAACAAAAACCCCAGCCAAACAACCACACAGCTGTATTTCAATGTGTGCGGTGTGAGCTGTTCTCGCCTGTTCAAGATGTGGGCCTTGATTTGATTTTGCAGATGATACCTTTTCTCCCGAGGCAGGTTCCAAGTCAAGTGGAAATGTGAAGCAGCAGCAGAACAAGAGAGAACTGGGAGATGGGGTGGTGGAGAAAGTGGATCTTCACGGGGCGTTAGATAGTACAGAAAAAGAATGTTTTTCTGGCACCTTGCAACCAAAGACCTAAAAACACATCACGGGGCATGTGTAGACGAAACGAGGGGCATGTGTGCACGATACTTTAAAGTGGGTTAAATGCTCTGCACCGCTTTAATGGTGTTGGTGTTTGCACAGGGCGGTGGCATATTGCACATCCATTCCAGCCACTGTAGCATATTCAGCGACTTAATGCGCCTTAAATGACTTTGGGGCGCAGCAAACTAAAACACATCCAAGGAGTTTTAGTTTGCTGCCCTACAGTGCAGAGCGAAGTACCAGGCTCCATGTGGCTCAGGGGCTCTGCAGGCAGCCCGTGCAGACAGCCTGGTAGCAGCCTGGGAAGGCAGGCTCTACCAAAGTTAAAAAAGAAAAAAGTGGCAAGCCTGATCTTCCCCCCTGGAAACTGCTTACCTGCCTGAGCTGTGAGGGGACCTGGTCCTTCCCTCCATGGCTGTGGTGCCCCCCAGGACCGTCCATGCCAGGTGCCACCTAAGCGGGGCCACCGCTGCCATGGACAGAAGCACCAGCTGCGCCGCCCCCCCTCCCAGCCCAGGGACCGCTCTGCCTGCTGGCAGCTCCCCGCCCCCTCCCCGCCACTGGAGAAGCAGGTAAGACACAGGTGTACACAACACGGGGGGTTTCTTCACCCTAAACTGAAGTGGTGTTTTTAAAAACCCACTGCTTCAATTCAGGGCAAAGTAAACTCCCATTTCATCTACACACACCCATGAATGTTAACAGATCAGCCATCCCAACCCACCCTGAGAAAGCAAGACATTTAACAACTCTTTAACGTGCTGCTAGTGAAACCTCAAACTATGACATAGTTTCCTTAAAATCTTCAAATTTAAGCCAAGTTCAATGACATTTTCTATAAAGCCCATGAATCATTTGATTGCTGGTTGATTAATATTCCGAGTAGTTTATCGAGCAGTTCTTTTAAAGCCATGGTGAAGTAGATCTTTGCTGAATGTTTTTTCTTCCTTAATTCACCCAGCCCTAGAGAAGGTTCAATATTGCTCAACAGATTATTTGAGAGCGTCTTCCCCAGAAATTAGAAAAGCATCTGCTTCTGAATATTTCCTCCCCATCCCTGTATCAGCCCTAAGTTGGAATGAACCTCGTTTGACCCCAGTACTTTTTCCTGCCCATGGCAGGGGGTCGGACTTGATGATCTGCTCAGGTCCCTTCAGACCCTACCAATTATGAAACTATGAAACTATAATTACTATTTGTGCTGCGGTAACCCCTAGCACTGCTTACAGAGATCAGTGCCTTGAACAAACACATCAACTGTGAGAAATGGGTCTTGTTCGGGAGACCCTGCAATTCTGTCTGAGGCTGTGTCTGCACCATGACTTCTATTGGCATAGTTAAGTCGGTCAGGGGCATGAACGATCAGACCCTGGGTAGAGTTGTACTGGAGGATGTCCCTAATGTAGTTACAATAATTGTATTGGGGTAGCTTTACTGGTAAAGCTGCACCCACAAAAATCAAGTTTATCTTGATGATTTCAAGTGAATTTAGGTTGCAACCAAAAATTCAAGTTGCGTGCTCAGGCAGCTTGATAAAGACCCCTGAAAAACACTCCCACTGAATTTCAGGTATCTCACTGTACAGGTGAGTAAATTCAATACCACTCCACAAGATCCCTTGAGACCATCATGTGGCAGCGAGGTCCACAGCTGAATTCCCCACAGTGTTAAAAGAACTTCCTTGTATGACCTTTAAAACTTTTGCCTTGATCTTGTCAGCCGTCCCTTTGTGCTTGTATTACAAGAAAGGGTAAAAAGGAGCCTGTGGCTGACCTACACTGCATCCCTCATTGCTTTCTGAACCTTTTTCATATCATCTTACTCATCTGCTCTCTAAACTAAATTGTCCTAATCTTTTTAATCTCTCCTCATATGGGAGTCTCTCCATGCATGAGGCTTTTAATCATTTTTGTTGCCCTTCTGAAGAGCTCTTTTTTCCTCTCTCCTCCTCCCCCTCCCTTTCTATCCTTTCAGAAATAAGGTGACAAAAGCCAAGCATGATATTCAAGGTCAGGAGGTGGTCATAACAGCAGATACCTGTGGGGGTGCGATGGTACAGAGGACTGGCAAGAAATCAGCTCCGGCGCTGCTTCTCTTCTGCGATACTGATACCAGTCCAGCTCAGGCTGGCAGTGAGTTGTCCCCAAATGGTAGCTCTTCAGCAGCTGAAATGAGTTCGGCAGGTCTCACTCCAGTACATAGTACAGAGAGATGTGTAGGACAACAGTTACTATCACAGTTGGTTACCCCTTGGGCAGCCCTAGCAAAGGCCAAGACCTCAAAGGGCTACAGAGACTGAGTCACACCATCCCTCATTGGAAGAGAGAGGCAAAGGCTGAAAGCTTGCACTGCTACTGCCATTGTCTTTAGGGCCATTGATCAGACACTTTTCACCAACAGGAAAATCACTGTTTAAAGCTTGGGGGCAAATAAATATGCATTGATTCCCCCTTTATAGCACAACAGAGGAAAATGCCACCTATCAAGGACAGGTATTTACCCTGTCAAATAGACATCGAGTAGCCAGTGAAAGGTGCCAATTCCCATCTCCAGCACCTTCCCCTTCTGCTTCCGTCGGCCTCCTGGAAATCAAAGCTGCCTGCATGCAGTCAGGGCTACTGGCAGGTGCTGGAGGCGCTTGCTGATCTTGCATGCATACAATGCAGAAGTACAAGGGGAATTTCAAGACAGTTGCTTGGCCTACGGCTTGAAAGGCTTTTGCTGGTTTGCATTTCAGTCACAAGGCAATTAAAAGCACAAGGGGAAATTATGCACCATCTTCTGTGTGTGTAAGTGGGAAAAGGGGCACTAAGAGCCCCATGCCCGCCTTACCACTGTCCTCATAAGGGGCAGACATCATGTGGATCCTCAAGCTCAGTCATGCAAAGGGCTGGGAGACCAGCAGCTGTTCAGAAGAGAAGCAGCTAGACAGCAATGACAAGGCTTCTGCCTTCTTTACGGCTTCCTCTTTGCACTGAGACAGTGAGGAGCAGAAGTCGCTCTGGAAGGAATCTCCTTAAATCCCAAACAATCCCACCCAACCCACTTAAATATGGGTGACATTGCAAAAGTGGCCAGGCTTATTATGGGGCCATTTGGTGTCTTTTGCTACCTCAAGCAGTTGAGTGAATGGCAGAAGGTTATACCTTTCCAGGACCCAGCCAGGATAGAGGGGCAACTGAAGAATAAGTTTCTTCCCAATCACACGTCGTAAGCTATTCACTGAACTTGTGCACGGTGAGCGAGTCAGGACTTTGGCGGCTAAGGACTACTCCACAGATATTCATTCAATACAGACACAATCAATAGCCTCAGCTACACTGGCCAGAGGTCAGTGACTTGATTTGAGAGTTGTAACTGGGCATGACAGTAGTGGCACTGCAGGAAATAAATACTGGATGGGACAGACCAGCAGTGCTAGTGTAGGTCGTGTTCCCACTGTCACTTTGGATAAGGTCAGTAAACTCCTCTCTCCCACACCTTCCCCTTTTGCTCTTTGCTTTCATCAGGCCTGTGGAAGTCAAAGCTGCTTGAATGCAGATCCCTCGCTCACCAAGGTTACAGGCAGGTGCTGCAGGCACTCAAGGCTTCTGCGACCAAACTAATGCTGCTTCTGATGATGACGTCCCCAACAAACCACCACAGCACAAGGAGAGGAGGCAATTAGGAGATGCAGAGATAGGCATCTGGACTTCTCCTGCAGATGGTAGTTAAAATATTCTGTCAATTAATCGTCTGTCATATGTCTACAGCAGCCAGATGTGAGCAGCATTTTGATTTCCCTGCTCCTGTAGTTACCAAGCAGGGTTTCTGCTCTAAAACGGGGCACTGCCATGCATGCTGTTCAGGAGTGCCCCACATGAAACACAGGTTTGTTCCAGGCTGAGAGGGAGAAAGGTGCAATTGAGCTTCCATATCTTGTGACCAGTCTAGAATGGCATTCCCCACACTGGGAAAGTTCCTCAAAGTGGAGTCAATCAAAAAAGGTTTCCCACAATTTTCTCCTTTAAAGGAAAATCCATTTTTAAAGTTTGTTCACTACCCTTTCATATATTCTTGCAACCCGCTTTTGGGTCGCGACCCATGGGTTGAGAAACCCTGCTCTACAATACCAGGGTACTGCTACATGCTGCTGAACGGGCGCTGTATTTCCTCCCAGCAGTAGCCACATATCAGTCTGACTCGTGCTGCATAAATGCAAGGTCACAGTTTGTAATGGGACTCACTCCTATTACAGCCACAGCTCTCCTTGTAGGAAAAGCTGTTTTGTACAATGACACCGATGCAAGCCAGTCATTAGAGGTGGGCAGTGAGATGCACACTCAGCCACCCCCAGGACAGAGGCAGGGGGTCTCGCAGTCACCACCCGGATCCTTTTTCTTGTAGCCACAGCAGCGAGAATGGTAAAGAATGCAGGAAAATTAGAAAACCTGATGCCTTTCACTGGCAAATCCCATGAGATCCAATTAGGACAGCCTGGGAGGAAGCAGGTCAGCACGTGAGCCCTTGTATATCAATGGCTGTGACAGCAGACTTCCTCCCTGCCAGGAGCGGAGAGATCCCTGATTAGCTGACACTTGCTATCACTGTGCATGGAGCCGAGATTTGCTATCACTGTGCATGGAGAGGTGGGGAAAGAGAAGCGGGTAGACCCCAACCCCACCTTTCCTCCTTCCCCGAGATATGGGCCTCCTGAGATTTCCCCTCAGGCAGCAGGGCACAGGCCTCCCTCACCAGCACCCACGTCTGCCTGTGCATCTGCTTAATGGCCTGTAATTTGTCATTATTATTACTGTTGTTATTATCTCTGCTCCTATCATTATTGCCAAATTATTGTTATCATTAGCAGCAGCAGAAATAATTGGCTCAGGGGGTGCGTGAATACACAGCAATGAGCCACTCAGAAAAGTGCAGCTACAGGGATTTCCAGCCCCGTTTCCCTAGGTGAAGAGGTCACTTGAACATACAAGGTCAGAAAAATCACAGAGTGATTGAACCCAGTCAGACAAGAGTATGTTCCCACCACCCCTGGGGTGGGCAGAGGGAGCAAGCTGGCCCAACTGAGAAGTACCAAGGCAGGGAGGGAACCAAAGTGCTTTAAAGACAGTCTTCAAAGCACCCAGTTTTTTTTCAAGTCTAACTCAGGCTGTGCATTTTGGAAGAATCTTTTGACCTGAGTTAATTGCCTAGTTCGGGATCATCCAACCCTAGAAGTAAACCAGGAGCATCTTCCAGCCACTCTTATTTCCTTTAATCCCTCCATCTCCAAATTTCTTCCACTTCTTTTGCAACCTAGCAGAAGGCACCTTTTCACCTGCGGAGGCTGGTTTTCAGGGCCGTTGGGGTTAGGGTTGCCAATTCTGACTGCAGCTATTCCGGGAGATTTTTTTTTCCATCATGATGTAATTGTATGTTCAACCTGTTCGCAATATCAGTCTCCCAGATTGCTTTCAGCAGTCACCGGGAGATCAATGCCGGTTCCGGTAGACTCCCGGCCAAACCGGGAGGGTTGGCAACCCTAGTTGGGGTGCCGTTCTTCCTTGACAGGGTGGCTGCTGATCTGAGAAGAAGGCCTTAGCAGAGCGTGGCCCTCAAAGTACACTGGTGTTGCAAGCACAATGAGCTTGTTGTTTCTGACACTAAGTAAGCAGCATGTTCTCCCGAGTTAGGCGAGTAAAAACAACAACTTTCTCATGTTTCTCTCCCCCCGGCCCATGTCATTGCCAATACATGATCCCTAGAGAAATGTCCTTAATAAACACTGTATGTTTCTTAATTGCAGGTTCCAAAGTGATCTGGGTAAATGATTTGGACACATGCATGGAGTTAACTTGTTCTGATACCAGGTTCCTTTGTGGCACCAGGCCAGTCACTGAAGTCTGCATTTTCGGAAGCCTCCACTACTACTGCATGCTTCAGTTTTGCATGTGCTCAATTTGAGCCACCTAGGGCTTGCCATTGAGGTGCTGGGCACCTGCTTCTGCAGCTGAAGCCAGTGGGAGCATCTTCTCTGATAGCTCAGGCTCTCGCTGCTTTAAGATGGAGATACTGAAAAATAGGGGAAACTTTTGCAGAAGTTGGCTGCAAACTGGCTTCTTCTCAGCTTCCTCCTTGGTGAAATGGGCCTATGGTTTATTTTACCTTCCTCACAGTGGTATTTCAAATCTCAAATAAGAATCGTATAACAGTGACCATGTTTCTTCAGAAAGCCTCACTGGGCCTTACAGATCTGAGTAGGTAGAAAAATGGTGATTTTACATGCAAAAATAATACAGAGGACCAGAGATCATGGGGGAAGCTTCTCCCAGGAATAAAGGTTTGTCTGTACTGCATTCTGGGTACATCCTGGACAGGATGCTTGAGCATACCCCATTCACCTCCTCCCAGTCTCATGCGCCAAACCGCAAATTCCAGCAGTGAAAGTACTACATGACTGTGCACTAACTGGCATTACTGCACTGTAGCATCCCGGCATGATTGCCTAGTGATGCTAACTGTGCAGTAGCTTGTTACTACTTTGCAGTAGGTCGTTACTACTGTGCAGTGGTGTCACATCAAGGCTCATGCCCGGCAATGCTGCTGCACAGTAGTAACAAGCTACTGCACAGTAAGTGTCTTGTGTGGAGGTGCCCTGCTATACCTATCTGGGTACAAAACCATTCCCCCAGGCCAAACTAGTCCAATTAGTATGAAAATTGTGTTTAGATAAGTAACTTATCCAAGGTAACAAGATAAATCAGTGGCCAAATGAAGGTCAAAACTATGTCTTGTGTTACCTATCAGTAACCATTGCCTGTAACAACTATGATCATGGAGGCTTTCTGAGTTGAGTTTTCAGAAGGGTGCACAGAAACCAAAGGCCTAGCACCAAATAGGGATCCGATTTCCAACCTCCAGTTGACTAATCAGAAGCTGAGAACTTACATCTCAATTGCAAAAGCAAATAGCATCTTTCAAGGGAAGTCCTCCCTTCCAATAGTGTATCTACCAGCTCAGTAATTACAGGGGAGAAAGACTGCAATTAAAGAAGTCTAGAAAACCTACATGCAATTTAAAAAAAAAAAAAGCTTCCTAATCTTAAATCAGTACAAACATTGAATCAAGTAATAAATGATATCACCTACTTTTGTTTTAATAAGGGAAGCAAAAATCAGTTTGACACTGCTGCTCCTCAGCAGAAATCTCTCTATCCTCACCAATATCTATGTCCAATTATCTATCTGTCCTGACCAATAACTGCATCTAATTATTTATAAGCTTTCCTGGCTGGAAAGGGAATTGCTTGATGGGCCCTGATGTAACCCAGGGCAACTGGAAGAATTTGACACTGTGCTGCAGATAGGTCTTCCAGATGGTAACCGGCACGGCAGCTATCCAGCCATTGCTGCTGTGGTCTGCCAATTTTCAATGAGCCAAGTACGTGTGCCCAGCAGTAACCATGGCACCTGCCTGCATATCCCATGCAAGTACCCTGGAGGATACCACACTCATCCTGCACCTCAAGTTTTCTCCCAGCTCCACCTTTTCTCCCCTGCGGTTCCTCCCAATTGCAAAGCAGAGAGAAGGAGAGTGCCTGTTGTCACCCCTCTCCTACCATGACTTTGGCACTCATTTATGGCAAGCACAGGCAAATCAGCAATAACTTCCCTACTATCCGTGGAATGATACCAGTGTAAGTAAAGGAAGAATGGATGAGACAGGTTTCAGCTTTCAGGAATCTGTTTTAAGGCAAGACAAATTCCAGGATGTTTCTTCTGTCAATGATTTCTCAGTCAGTCTTCCAAGTCCCTAGGCAGCACTGCTCGGTGCATAAGCATTGCCTCACTGATGAACAGGAGTAAGAGCAAACTGCAGCATTTGGGAGGTGGGAAATAGTGAAAGCACGCTCCCAGAAGACCTTCGTGCCATGCAGGGAGCACATCCCACCTCACAGTATATCCCTAGTCACGGGAATTAGAGAGGTAAAGAAGTTAGACAATATAGCTACTCTCTCTTCTGCCATGAAATAGTGTTTTCTCCAACCATCGGCAATACCTTGGTGATTAACCCCTTTCTCCTCTCCTTAGCTCATATGCCAAAGCCGAAAGCAAGTATCAGCGTGCTAAACCCCACCCCCGTGAGAGCTGTCGCCCCAGATCAGACCAGCAACCTAACTCATTCAATATTCTGGTCTCCAGTTGTGGTCAATGCCAGGTGCTTCAAAGCAAGTGGCAAGAAGCCCCATAGCTGTGAGCTCACCCACTGAGAAACAAAGCATCTTCCTAACCCCCAACAATTGGAGGTTACCTGGTTTCCTGAACCACAAACCTGGCGCAAGATAACTTCCTTTTGAGATGCAGGGTTCCCATCTAAAGGCCACCCCAAGAGGTGCCTTAGGCCAGAGAACTGCAGAGGTGTTGGGGCAAGATGGAGAAAAAGTGCGAAACAAAGGCAGACTCTACTTGCAGCAGACTGGAAGTAACACAATGTCTCCACTGCCAGATGTCATCAGCCTCCACTAGCATGAGTGTTTCATTTCCAACAAGACAGAGCGGATCAAATTAAAGACAGGCCTCTTGTAGCACAATGGTTTATTTAAGTAGAAGAAGAAGATTATGGGATGGAGGTGACAGCTTTTATCAAATTACTACAGTTTTCAATATACAGAGTGTGATATTACATCTCAAAAAAAATCAGAGCAATCTCTTTTCTCTCTGACTAGATAATTTCATACACATCAACACACTAAAAATCAACTCAGCTGGCCAGGAACGCCTGTTCTATTCATCCCTTTATTAAAAAATCCATTGGGCATTAGGATGCTGCAGATTGCCTCCTATATTAAACAAGGGACACAGAAGCTATTCTGTTTTTATCTCCTTAAATTTCCTTATCTTTGTTCTGGCAAGGTTGTCTTTTCCCAATCTAACAGGGTGTGTTTAGGATGCTGAATGGGACCATAAATGTTGCGAGGTGGAACAGTTCAGTGGATATGACGTTAACTTAGGATGAAAGCAACCTGGGTTAGTTCTGCCTCTGCCACTGAACCGCCATGTGACCCTGCGTAACTCATTGCTTCATAGTGGTAGCATCTATTACTACTTACATTATGGTATGATAGACTCCCAGTTCCTGGACTAAAAACCTATTATCTAGGTGCCTTGTTCTAAAAACCAGGGTCTTCCTTGTGTTAGGCACTGTACAAACAGATAAGAAAAAAGATGCTCTCTGCCTGAGGAGCTTCTAGACTAAGATAGGACACAGCAGATGGAAACAGCAGATGGGAAAGCACAAGGTAACAGCGAGGCAAAAATCATCAGCATCAGTAACTGTGGTCACAGAGAACTAGTCACCTAACCACTGTTGACTTTTGCACAGATATGGCAGTGCAGGGTAATTTTAAGGAGGGATATGAAGGAGGAAAAAGTGTGGAATGGAAGATGTTCCTCATGTCCCTGCTCATGTCTGCTCTGTTTAGACTGTACGCTGTTTAGGGCAAAGGACTGTCCCTTACTGCGCATTTGATCAGCACCAAGACAACCTGAAGAGCTCAGAAGCAACAACAATCAGAGCTGCATAAAAACCTGGAAAGAACAGATGGTGTCCTATGATAATGTCTTTTGGGTATTAGCTATGAGAATCATGAAAATAATGGGCAGGAACTTGAAATAAAAAGGTGGACAGATTTGGAGAGGGATTAGCTGGTGCAGGAAACAACAGGTCTGAATGCATCCCATGGTAATGACCAAAAGCCCAGTCCAACTGACAGGTGCTTGGCAAAGCCTATGAAGCTATGCGATGGCTGCACGCTCCCCGGTAGAAGTGTGCTCAGATCACTACCGCTGTCCTTTTCTTGGAAGCCTTAGTAAAGGGGTCAAGGACTAAATGGACCATTGAGAGTGACTGAGCCTGAAAAGGAGAATTTACCAAGCTAAAACGGAGGCGGTAAAGACAAAGCTGGACATTTACTTGATTTTTAAAAACGTTGCTGGACAACATTTTTGCCAGGAAAAAACAGCAGGCTCTGAAGTATTACCAGAAACTCCAGGTACTTGAGTCCTTATTTATGACAGTTATAGAGACCTATACGGTGCTGTCTGGGCACAGACGAACCAGGCAGAACTGGGATAATTGTTCGTTGTTGGCTGGAGGGAACAGCAAAATCATCTGGGTGATAATTTCACAAGTTTGATTCCCTTGCACCTACCCCATCTACTCCCTAAGGGACTCATTACTGGTATCATTCATAGCCCCAGAGGCTAAAAGGAAAGTTTAAACAGATACAAATCTACCTGGAATCTCTGCGTTCGTGTTAAACCAATATCAATACCTGCAGGCATGGCTGGAGTAGGTATGGGTGGCTGTAAGGAATTTAAGATAGGTCCACAATTCAGTCACATGAGTACCTGCAACACAGTCCACATACACCTAGCTTTACTTTAGACTGACTCCCTTGGGAACTGGCAGCAAGGGAGCCATGGCAGCAGTGTGGATAAGCCCTATGTTAGTTCAGGGCAATCTTGCTCTTGCAGCACTCTGAATCTGACCTACGCTATCGTGACAGCAGTGCACATGGACTGACTCAGGTAGCATAAACCTAGTATGCCTGGGCGCTGCTTGCTTGCATCTGTGGCAGCACAGAATTCAGTTTGGACTCACCACCCCGGTGCTCACCCAATTTCCTACGTGCCTTTTGCAGTCCCTGATGAATGCAGCCATGGTTACATTGCTGGGAGACCAGAGCTGGCTAGTTCAATCTAGCTCATGTATATTCACATGAGCTGCAATCATTGCAGCATATACAGAGCCTACAGACTAGATTTTTAGGTGCCTAACTCCAAACCATGGGTGCTTTTACAGCACTGTCCTGATAAGTATCACTGCTTTGGCCCTTACATTTAGGGTATATTTGCTCCAACAAGAGTTTTGAGAAACATGAGTGACTTTGAAAGTCCTGGCCCTAGTCTGCTGCCTGATATCATTAATGGATCCCCAGTGACTGACCTCTCCCTCTGCAATGGTCAGGCAAAATCTTCCAACAAAGTCATGTCAGCTACCCTGGCAGCAGGAGGGAGAAGTGACGTCCTGGAAGAGCCTCCCCATGGAAGTACCAGTGGCAAAAATATGCTCACCTCTCTTTCAGGTGGAGATTGATCACCTTGTGAAAGGCTTTATGGTGTGGTCATGTGCAAGAGCAGGGGACTAGACCAAGGAAGTGCTTCCCATCCCCGTGCCCTTCGGGGAGCGGGCTCTGGCTGAGCAAATCAAGCCCTCCCCCCGGTTAAATTCAGCACATTGATCTGAACAGAAAATGATGCATTTGTTTACAGTCCCATTAGCAATGGAAGCTGCTGCAGACCTGGGCCACGTGGGCTCATTAAAGTGAGTGGACACAAGATCAATAGGGTTTCAAGCCGGATTTTGCTGACTGCCAGGTCTAGGAGGGCTGGCTTGTGTTTTTAGCACTGCCGTCTCTCTCTCTCTCTCTCTCTTTTCCTCCTGCCTTCCCCCTCTCCCCCTCCTAGCAAATTACTCCGGTATTAAAGAAACACAAAGGCTACGTTAGCTTCCTGGAGGACACAGTTTTGGCCCAGCAGGGCCTATGAAAACCTTTTCTTTTGCGAAGAATGAGTTGTTGCCTTCAACCACTTCAGAAACAATTTTAAACGGAGGCAGGAAAATAAAACCAGCCGCAGTGAAAAGGGGTTTGGTATTTTTTCCTTTGTGTGTCCTTCCTATGGGAAGATCAGGGGAGAGAATCTTCTCATCAAGTCCCTCACCCTTCATTTTTTTTAAATGATCTACTGTGATAGAGGGTCTATTCTTCAGAGCTATTACTCTCCTCCTCTCCATGGAGTCTCATTCTTCTTTCTGTACAAGAAGCAATAAGGCTGAATTATAATAAATACTTTAAACTCAAAGAGCACCCTTTCTTCCTAGGAGCTCAGTGTGCCTTATGAACAACGAGCCCCTCTATGAGCCTGTGAGACAACATTAAGGACTTGTGTAACAGACTTTGTTAAGTCTTCTGCTTTGTAAGACCTGGGGCGGTTGCATTGGCACCAGCATGCAGAGGAGCGAGGCAGTGGCAAGGCTAAGGATAAGGTGCTAGGTCTTCTGCCTCCCCCAGGTGTTCATGGCTGCACGAGGCCTGTGCCTCTACTTCTACAAACTGGATTGCCAAGTAAAAAAGAGGCCCATGGATGGAGTTTCTGTTCTCTCAAGAGGTTCCTGCTGCCATGGGCCAATGCAGGTGACAAGCATGTCTATTCAGACACAGACTTAATTTGAGGCGGTTCAAATTTTATGCAGTCAGGGGTCATGTAACCCCCCCTGCACTGCACCACAATTCACCCTTAGCTCCCCAGCTGTGAGCTGCCCCATGGCACCATGGGGTGCAGGCTCCCCTGGATCTGGGACAGAAGGTCCATAAACCTGTTTAACCTAAATCAGTTAAGTCTGATACTACATCCAGCCAGGTTTATCTTAAATTGGTTTTGGACATTTTGAAAGCGGTTTACATACACTGAATTTCTGTCCTGTTAAAGGTTTGAACCAGTTTCAGATCACTTAAACGGGTATAGGTGTAACCTCTGTCCCTAGCTCGAGTGGCCAGGAGCAAAGGCCTGGGCAGGGGCAGGAAGGGGAATCAGGAGGGAGGGGAAGCCAGAGCAATGGGGGAAAGGAGGTTGGGGGGAAGCGGCAGCTGGGTAGGAGCCTGGGGGCTGTAGTTTAAACCCTGATGGGCTGCATGTGGCCTGCAAGTTGCCAAGAGGACAGCCCTATCTCACTTCATCTTTCTCTGCTTGTATTACCCATAACTACTTCAACTTGTGTTATACCTAGCCCAGCTATGTGATTAACAGCAAACCCTTTTGAACCAAAAAAATAAAAAAGGGGTGGCAGCTATGCATCTGTGCCCCAAAATGGCAGCTATGGATTTCTTTCCCTCCTGAATATAAACAATATTCTCCAGATCTTATTTAGACCATCCCTTCCAAAACCCAGTGCTAGTCCCTAAGGAGCAGAAGGGTTGACTGAATGATCGCAACCAGCCTGGACAATTTAATTCGTATGCAGATGAACTTGTCTTGAGCTATGTTTGTGGCTCCTAATGAGTAATTAGCAATTTTAGCAGCAAAGATTCCCCTCCAGAGACTCTCCAATACTGAGGCTAGGCTCTGACACCTCCCAGTCACTCTCAATCTAACAGGATATGTTGCCTTCTGCTCCTCTCCCCTCCAAAGTGCATTTGCATTCTTTAAGCAGCCTGGCGTCAGTATTTTAGTAATCACTTTTGAGCTGCTTTGTGTTGCCCCTATTTCTAACCCATCATGGTGGCTCCATTTCATTTCCCTGCTCCCATTAAGACCAGTAGGTCATCTGTGTCCTATAGCCACATTGTTCTCCTTTACCCCAATGAGAACCAGACAGATGCAGGAGCCCTCTCTCTTTTTCTGTGGAGGGTGTCTTCACATCTTTAGGGCTTCTTGCCAGAGAAGTGAGACTGCTGGGCATTTGCTACCTCTGTTAGCTTGCAGAGAGCACCCACTTTCCCTGCAGTGGAGAAGCCAAAGCTTTTAGGATTACCTTGATGAAGACAGAAGGACTTTCTGCCAGATGGTTTTCTAACTCCTGGCCATTGAGCACAGTGACTGAGAAAAATATGGAGAAGCAGCATCCTGTAGGGCTTAGTTTGCTGATAGGACACAGCAAGGGGATGGGGGTGTGGTCATCCAATGTGCTCTGTTCATTTTGAAATATAATAGGACTCATCAAGAAAGGGATTCTGCAATGTGCTGGATCAGATGAGCAATAAAAGAGCCCAGTGGCAACACTCGAGTTTAATTGGTGAGCTGTTATATGTCTTGAACCCCTCTTTGAAACCAGCAGGGAAGTGGTGCTGATGGTCGGCAGCACCGACCTGTCTTGACCAAGTCCAGGGCCTGGTTGTCCAGGCATTATGCAAACACAGAGCTGGTCTCAACTCTGACCCAAAGAATTCATGATTGAAATAAAACAAACGGGAGAAGGGATGGATGAAACAAACCCCTGGGCAGAGTGGGGAGAGGGAGTGGAGGTACCAGAAATAATAGGAAGCTTTTAGACTGGAGTGATATTGTGTGCAATTCACAGGCAATCCGCAGCAACTGCCGTGCACCTATCACCATCTCATCACCGTCCCCAGAGAGCACGCTTCTGCTCCTAACTTTGATAACTAGCCAAGCTACTAAAAACCAGGCAACTCGCCCTGAATTCAAACTTTAAACCCAGCTTCTAGTGAATGGGCTGTGACAGATAGGTCATGCGCCTTCCACAACCACATGTCCAACTCCAGCTTCTGTACCATTCAGAGTGGTACCATGGCAGGGTACAGCTGGGCCTCTAAGGTGCCTCTGCACTCACATTTCTTTCCTCATCCAATCCTGCTTGCGAACAAAATAACCACAAACTAATACATTAATTTGAATCTGATCAGCCTGTGCAGTGAAAATGGAGGCAGTGCAGGGAGGCTCCACAGTAAGGTGGCAGGGACAGCAAGGGGGGAAGGTGGGCTGGTATGCAGGATATTCTGCAGCTGAAAACACCTTCTTCTGTGAGTAATTAAGCACTTTCTGTCCTTGGCAATAATTGTGCAATTCCTTTCATCCAGGGATCTCAGGATTCACAACCCTCCCAGCCCCTTCCTCCGCTTGCAGTCAAGTCAGGAAGGTGTCGTCATTCCCACTCGGCACAGGGGTAAGTAGCACAGCACGGGCCTGGTGTGGCACATCCCATTTGGTCAGCTGCAGAGTTGGGAGTACAGCCTAGACCTCTTGGCTCATGCCTCCTTGTCTCAGATAACGTTGCAGCTTCATTACTATGCACATATTGCTGGTTGCACTGCATCATAACGGTACACCCTGCTTTTATGACGTGCGTAATAGGCTGAGAGCAACCAAAACGCCTGTCCTAAAGAGTTTATAATGGGAGCTCTCACAGAGATCCAATTCAGCTTTTTATTTTTTATTTTTTTACAAACAAGTCCCAGTTCAGGAATACATTTACCCCTGATAAGTATGCAAAGGAGTCCAACAATATCTAGGATGGTTTAACTTCCATGCTGAGGGCACAAATCTGTTGTAGGTGGCACGGATCTGCCTTATACAACCTGACACTCCTATGACTTGTTTTCCTTCTACACGCCCTCTTCCAGATCCTAGGCCAGTGGTTTTCAACCTTTTTAGACTCAAATCTCTCCCTCCAAAAATGCCAGCTCTCAGCTTTCACTCATTTTTTGGACTATAGAAACATAGTAAGAGCAATTCATCTGTTATAAAGCAGTCAGAAAGACTCAGGTCAGGATGGTTTTGACGTGAGGGATTCTTATTTGAACTCTCTAGGTTTCTCTCGTGTATCACGTGTAGGGGTTTGCACATGTAATAGTGCTAATATTGCTCAGCACCCTCAGGAGGATCTGGCAGCACCCTAGGGAACTGCGGCACCCTGGCTGAAAATCAGTTGCCCAAGGCACGTACATTCAAGCCATTCAGAGTCTTGCAGGGTCAGGTTCCCTCGCATCCAGTGACCAACACAAGTTCCTACTCGCACATAGCTCCAAATTTGACCCAAAAACTGTTCACTGATTGTCTTCATCTGCATTTGAATTGAATCTATATTCTCTCTGCCCCGTACCCCAAAAGCAACCACGGTTGATATCAGTTGCACGTCCATTTGTCCTGTTGAAAGAATCAAACCAGTTCGTTTTTCCCCCCTGGTTCGCATGCGCACGTGAATGGGAATCAAACTCTGGAGGGACAAAACTGACCCTTTCCCAATTATGTCAGAGCTCCTAAGCAACAGCCCGTCAGCTGTTTCCAAAATCCAGGGTGGTAGGAGTGGACGGTGAAAGACTGGGGGAGAGGGAGGGGAAAGGGGGGCAACAGCATTTGGCAAACCCATCCATTTTCCAAAACAAAAAGCGGCTTGGCAGTCCCCGCTCTGCAGAGTCAGGCAGAATTTTCACAGCTGATGAGGCAGTTACCATAGAAATCCTACAATATGTTTTGCAATAAAATGCTGTTTGGCTCTTGTTAGTGTAAGGAAATTGCTGGGCCAAAACATCAGCAATTTTATTCTGTTGTGATTTAAGTTACAAGGCCAACAGCTCCCGATGGCAAAGCCCTTGGCCCCATCCCATCCCCTCGGCTCGTCTCTGAGCTGTCCACATTCAGGAGGGCAGTTCCTTACCAGCTCTGCAGAGCAGCAAAACTACTCAAGGCTAGCCAGGGCTCACAGGCACCCTTAGCAAGATAGAGGCAATGAGAGGGTTGCATACATAAGGACACTGGCAAATATGTTCTTGCAGTGTTTACCCAGCTCTGCTCTCCCTAGGGATGATTCAAGCCCTGTTGAAGACCACAAAAAAGCCCTATGGTAACTTCAGCAGGTGCTGCTTCTCCTCTGTTGCTTAGCTCTGCATGTACCAGCAAGGTGTAATGCCCTCCAGGCAGAAATCTCTATTCAAACCAGTGGTGGCATTTTTGTCCCCCACCTTGTTCAGGCACAACACAAATGATGAGTGTGAGGTAAAGAGCAAGGGACAAGAAGTGAGTGTCGAGCAGATTTTTTTCCCCTTAAGGAACAAGGGCCAGGAGAAAAAGCTAATAGCTCTGCACTGCTCAGAGGACTTGGTAGAAGTAGAGTGGAAGGATTCAAGCACAATATCAATTATAGGTAACACAAAACCTTCACCAGAAGAATCCTGCTTGCCTACTCGGATAATCACAGCAGTGACTGTAGGACAAAATCATGTATGTGTCTCCCAAAGCTAGGGTTAACTATTCATTGCAATTTTCTCTTAGAGGCTTGCCATTCACTTGTAGTGATGGAAGAGTGCAGAGATGAGAAAGAAGTGCACCGTTTCCCTAGGAGACCCTGTAGCATCTGTGGAAGAGACTGGAGCCTGAGATTACTTCCCAATAGAGATCATGGAGAGGAAATCCTTTCAGAATGGAGAGATTTCCACCAGTTCACCTCCCTAATTTACAGGAAGGGTATTTTCTTGGCTTCACATGCAGACAAGGATCATTCAAATAAAGACAGAGGACAACGCAACATTTTCTTATTCAAAAGCTTAATGATGGGTTCTCAACTGTGCAACAAAATACTCGAGTGGGGAAAAGTTCAGCCCAGTGTACCTCTCCCTGCCTGCAATCATCAAACTCCAGCAGCAGGATAACCGCTTTCATTAGAAAACTACTGAAGCTTGAGGCACCTGCATGCAAGCAACACTGCCTTGTAAACGCCAAAGATGTCTATCCCGTGCTGGAGGGATTTCTTGCCCTACCTGAATTCATGGGACTTTGAGCCCACTTCTAAATTGATGAGTAACTCTGTTGTCCAGATAACTCCATTGACTATAAAAGTATTTGACAAAAAAAAGCTGTGCTTCTTTAAAGAAGATGAGTAAAATTCTCAGGTACCCTCATTTGCAGAATTAATAAAAGAGCTGGGGAAATATTTCCTGGTGTAGAAATCAGTGACACATTCTTTCTATGACAAAAAAGACAGTACAGTCCAGGAAGAAAACACTTCAGATGGTAGAGAGCTGGAGGAGCCTGCGGCAGAGTGATGCAGCAGAGACAGACATTTCAGGAAAGTGCTGTGTCTGATTCAGATAATTCAGGAGCGCAGAAATTTTCCCCAGTAATGTGCCCGGGAAGCATGTTCATTCTTTCCACTTGCTCTAATGCAGCTATTTAATTCACAGTGCCTCAATTCATCCCTGGTTTAATCCCACCAGTTTCGATGCACTCACACCACCAACTACCTTGGTGCACAAAAGTGATTGTCTTTGCATGTGTCACTGCTCTGCTCTTGCAGAAAGTAAAAAGATGGGAAAGACCTGCTCAATCTAACCCTCATGCTCAGTGCAGGAGTGTCCCTAACCAAAGATTTACTCATCCTTGGCCCGGTGGAGTATGCAGTAAAACCATCTAAGGGTTTTCCTTCGAAAATGGAATTTCATTCCCCATGCCTAATTGTGAGACTGCAGGTGCCTATTCTTTAGGGAATTTGTCCCTTCCCATTCCCTTATACCTTTGTTCTTAAAGGGGCTATCCTTTTCTGCTCTCTCTTCCTTATGCTTGCATCAGTTACAAATCCAAACACCCTCTACAACTCAGGCAAGATGAGTAAATCTTCCATTCACATTCAGTCTCTCCTGGAGAACCTCCTTGGGGGAAGGAACAAGGAAAAGAAGGCTCACTGTCCATTTTACGCCACTAATCCCCACCTTAATATATGCTTTAATATCACTCCATGCTCTGCTTTCACTCTCAGTCAGCTGCTGCCCTAGTCATGAATTCTGATTTCCACCCAACCAGCTCTTCCCCACCGAGCATAGCTTCCTTCACCTTCCTTCCAGTCCTCACATATAATTTCACAATCCCAGCATTTGGGGCCTTTTCTGAATCTATTAGCAATCAGCAGAGACTTATGAGCATGAGTAAATTTAGGAAACAATGCAGGAAAAAAAACCCATGCAGAAAAGCAGTGTTACTGCATGGGTATTATAGAGATTAAAAGAGGAGGGGGATTGGGAGGGAAGAAAAAGACACTGATTTCTTCTAAAATAACCAGCCTTGGCCATTTGACACACTCAACTACTGGACTAGGTGAGCCATTGGCAAGTGTCTATAAAGAGAATGAACTTATTCTTATTAATAACAGTAGCTGAAGTCTTGGACAAGAAAATGGGTTTTCAAAAAACCCCACACCTTGTGACCTTGTACTTAGGATTGACTGTTCTGATACACAGGAAACACTGGACCTTCTGCACATGACTTTGCTAGAGCTGAAGTCTGTCATCCCCTGTCTTTTTTAACCATTCTGCTCCCCTTGTAAAAGCAGCTTGGCACTCCCCTGCTGTACGGCTACATGCTAAGCTCAAGACCACTCCTGGTGCTAGTACACTGAGAAAGAACCAGTGGTTCTTCACAAACTATCTGTTCTTACTTCGCTCTTCTACTCCTATCATGGTAGCCAGTGCCGTAGCAAGGGGGAGGCGAGTGGGGCGACTGCCTCAGGCGCTGAAGCAAAGGGGTGCCGACAGGCCAAGGTGCGGTATGGAGCTGTGAGTGGCTCGTTGGGGGGTGCGTGGGGACTGGGGGAGGGCAGCTCCCACTGTTACATGCACTCCCGAGCAAGCATGGGGGGGGCACGTGCCCCTCGGATCTGTGCATGGGACAAGGGCGGGCTTTGGCCCAGGCGCCAAACTTTCTTGCCATGCTACTGATGGTAGTTTCCTCTGCACAACAGCGGACAGCTCGCCTTACAGAGCTCATCCTTCTGTCCCCAGATCAGCCACCAGTAGAAGCTGCTACCGAAACAAAATGAGGTACTTCTCTTCCTCCCGCACCAGATGAGGTCCCAGTTTTTGCTCCAAGGCAGCCTGATGCAACAAGTCAAACCCAGACAGGAAACCTGGAAGCCTCCCTTCAGAGGGGGAAGACCGCTGGGTCAGATTTTCTGTCCATCAGCTGTTCAGATACAAATAATCTTCCATTTCTTCCTTCTTTCCCTGGGGCCTGAAGAATGAAGCAGGCAGGGAAAGTAATTCACTGACCTTCATTCATGAATACATGGCTCGTTACCAAGAACCGTGAGGAAGGCATTACTCTGTAATGGTTCCACATAAACTCTCCGCCTTCTGTAGAGGCTGCCCTGATAAAGGTATCCCTGAAGAGGACAGGAGTTGCTTAACTTTCATAAAATCTCCTTTCCCGTATCATTCAGTAAACAGTACTTCTGCACCGTGGCGCAAGAGTCCAGAATCTCCCACTGCCTAACGGCAGCATTAGGAGGATGCAGCGTTGTATTGATTTTACTTTCAGTGCAATAAATCAATCCTTGTCTCAGAAATTTAGTGGAATCCACACAAAATGCAGAGCTGTATCTGAGTACCTGGAAAGCAGTGAAAAAGAGAGCCTCCCTTTTTCATGCACCGCCCAGAGCATATTATTGTTCGATATTGCATTGGAGCATCTTTCGAATATTAATAAATGACCATGACTAAATTAATATTAATAAATTTATTAATATTAATAAATGACCATTACAGCACACCTAGAGGTTAAGAAACTGCTGCTATCTCTTTTTTTTCCCCGGATGGGGAATTGCTATGCTGACCTGCCAAGGTCACCTAGGAAGCGTGTGGAGAAACTGAACTCTGATCTCCAGATCCTTAATCTGGGGGCACAGCCACAAATCTTCTTCCCTATTACAGGTGTTAAACTGACAAAATGAAGCGAGTGATTGGTGTTTGAAAAAGCAACCAAGGCAGGAAAGATGAGAGCAAATGCATTATTCATCAGACAAGCAAATGGCTTTGTATAGGTATTTGTTGTTTCTCGAAAAAATTACATGAGCTGTGCCACTGCGCTCTGTAGTCCACATTACACGTACGTTCCTGTAAAGTCTTAAGTAGATGATATGTTAGATGTAGATGACCAATGTTATAACAAATGGAATTTCCATTTCCTCCTCCTCCGGTGCCAGTTTGCATCAAAGCCTTAATGCTGGATGGCTGGGCTGCCATGGTGATTCATGCTTCCAATTGCTTGTTTTCATATTCTGACTTGCTTTTGACATTGCAATCATCAGGAGGTCAAGAACCGAGACCCTCCATGAAATTGAATTGCGGCTTAATTGATGGCTCAGAAAGCTCCATGTTGAGACAAAAGGAACAAAATGTGGGCTTGTGAGTTGTGCCCGTGAAATCTTAGCAGAAGGAAACAACCCTGGGAAGAGTGAATTGCACTCAAGGAGAGGTACAGGAGGGCCATTTTCAAAGCAGGGGGCTTTATTTTGTTTTCTTCTTCAGTCTCTATTTTCAAGCACTGAGAGTTTTGCCACCAGCCAAACAGCCATTTCAAGAGCAAACACATTAAAAGGAGGAAAATTACAGTGCAAACTCTGGCCAAAACAAAAAGTGACAGAGAGGGGAGAAGTTCAGGAGACAGATATTGTATTTTCTGAATGCCGCGGCAGGTAGAGGAACCAATCTTGTTAAGGCAACTGAGAAGGAGCATTAATCATCAAAAGAGCCACTGGAAGGCAAAGCAGTGAGGGGCATGAAGTGAAGCAGGAAATTTTTTGTTTCAAAGTCACAGAGTGCTCACCCCACAGCCTAAAGCTCTCCCGCTTTGGGATGGTGCTCTGCATTGCAGCTGACATAGAGAAAACTGTTTTTAATAAAACTCAACATATGGGGCAGCCCAAAAAGTGTGCATGATGAGAACACAAAGCTTTACAATTCCTAATTTGGGGCAACAGTGCCTTTGTCACCCTGATGATTGATGAATGCTAATTGTAGGGAGAGGAGGCGGGTGCTACATGACATCTACAGCTCCTATGAACAGGTCCAGCTGAGCACAGTGGAATAGTAACCCTAATAAAAGTGAACTTTACAAAGGAGGTCAAGCTCATTCTCCCCTACAAGTGAGAAACATGAAACACAAGGGGAAAAAAAATGAATTGCCTTTGGTCACAGCACAGTTAGGAACTGAACCAGGTGTCCCGAGACCCAAACCAGCATCCTACCCACTTCACCATACTGCTCTACCAACCTCAGAGGAGAGGCGCAGTATCTTCCTTACTCGGTCCCTATCTTTCCCCCTGATTCTGTCTTCCCCTTCACCTGCTTTTGGATAACTGGTCCCAGTCAAAACGATGGCGGAAGTAGACAACCGGCCAATCCACATACAACTGCTCAAGAGATGGAAGCTCTTTATTCCTTCCCCATCCCCAGCCCCTGCTTCACGTGAGAAGCTGACATGCTGCAAGATGGTCAATGCAGTGCAACATCAGGATGTATATGGATGGGTGTCGTTATAGCTATCAAACCTGCCATGGTACATGCCAGCTGTCACAGGCAAGACGTGTGACCTTGGCAGAAAGCGTGGTGTCTGGTGGGTAGTGCAAGGGGTTGGAATCGGCAAATGCAGATTCTGCTGGGCTGCTCCGGCACCAACCCAGGCTCTGATGCGTGCCAGTGTCCCTGCCCTTCTAGTCACCTGCAGAAGGATGCAGGGAAGAAAACCTAGAGGCCAGATCCTCAGGTGGTGTAATCAGCATTGCTCCATTTCAGCCAACGCAGCAGTGAGTGCCGCCTGATGCCAGGGGTGTATTTGGCACTGCTTCTGCGGGGCAGCTGTGAGCTTTAAATCCCTGCTTTGTCGAGGGCTTTGAGATCTTCATCTGAAGAGCTCTGCAGTGGGGTGTAGCATCCCCAGATCTTTATGCAGTCACAAAAGTACCATTTGCAGGCTCCTGTGATAGACAAGAGGCTTTGTGTTTGGTCAGATCCAGAGTGAAAAATGAGTTCAGTGAAAGAAGCTGTCAGTTGTCACTTTAATACTGAAACAACACACTAAATTATGCTCAGGGTAGAGACAGTTTGGAGGCACTGAGAAGCTTTTTACCTTATCTTGATAGAAAGGAAATGCAGTACAAAAGAGTCAGAGTAAAGCCTGGAACTGCTGCGTCCAACCAAAGAGTTAGCTTGGGGAAGAGAAGGAGCCAGCTTCAAAACAGGTGGTTTCTGAGGCTCCACTGAACACAGCAGGAAAATTAGAGCTGTCTTCAGGTAGCACATCTCTTTCAAATACTTGTAGGTACTGGAAGCTCATGGCTCAGAGTGATTTTGAAAAACCAGAGTCTAGGCTCACTGTTGTATGCCTGGGTATATTCTTGTTATATATACTTATAAAACCACTTCTCACAATGTTGTTTCAGCTAATTCTTCTGAGTCTCCCCAGGTATCTGTGGAGTATGGAAACTTGCATAGCAAACCCTGCCTTCTATCGTGGCTGCAGCTTCAGAGAGGGCATAAAAGTAGCAGCTATGGTGGCATATATACAACTCCCTTGCAGGGCACTGAATGGCTAATGCAGCTAACTCATAAGCTTGTGTATAACTTTACACAGGCGGGATAGCAGGATGCAAGGCGGAGAAGGGAACCTAAAGGGAGAGACAGAGCCTCCTTTGATGGCTACAAAGTGGGGGAGAGGAAGGGTGTGGTGGCCTGGGAAATGAAAGCCTGGACTTGCTAAACCTGGAAGAGAAGATCCCAAGTACTTTAGCTGCCAGGCCGATGTTAGAAGACAGAACATCAACATTTTGTTCCTGGCCTCACAAACTTAATCAGCCTTGCTGCCTGGTCTCCAGAAAACTTCTGCTGGATATCATACTCCAAGTCTAGCAGCCGCTCACAGCCACGCTGCCCTTGGATCCAGCAGCCCGGTACCCAAACCGTCTCTCTCGTGGTCCACAGCAGAGCACCCAGGGGCTAATTTTAGGGCCTTCTGATGTAATACAGGTCAGTTAATTGAACTACCGAGGTAGAATGTGCATTCAGCACTATGGGATCACATTCAGTCCTTGTAGGCTATTTGTAGCTTTCTCTGATGCAACAAAAGCCTTGGCATTTCTCTTGTTCTCACTCTATCTGCAGATCTAGTATCACAGGCAACGAAGACAGCCAAAAGACAGGCAACAAAGGCAGCCAAGATCCACAGATTGAATGCGGCAGTGTTGTTCAGAGTGTTTTATTGGTTTCCAAATGAAAATGGCAGCTCCAGGGCCCAGCAGGGCATTTCCCAAGTTTTTGACAAAAATCAGATCGTGGAAAGTACGTAGAGCTTCTCCCCAAGAGCTGCAGTGCAAATAGAGAAAGCAGGGAGCTCATTAACAGCGCACGATGTTATGTAGATCTGCAGGCCAGGATTCCTGTCATAACTTAAACCTAGGCCTTTAAAACATGTCAAAACAGCAGATGTTTCCTCTACGGTTTTGTACAGAGGATGAGAGGGTTGAGTAGCTGCGGCAGCTAACTAGCTAGGCTTAACTATCATTTTCTAACTTGTGAGCTAACTTCCTTTGTATTTTTCTTCTATTTTATATGACTTTATGCTTATAATTTTGTAATGGAGCTACAGCAAAGCTATGCAATTTGACACCGTACCACAAGGTATAATTTTGTTACCAGAGAAAATAAATCTAAAAAGGTGGTAATTAAGATTAAAGAACAAAAAAGAAACCTACATCCAAAAGCTTTCTATAGCAAAACCCATTTAGTTTGAGGAAGTTTTGTTGCCTAGGTAACCTGGACACAGCATTGCACAGAGTTCAGTCCATGCTGTCCATTTTAAATAGAAACTGTTCGGCAAGAATTATATAACTGATCTCTAACAAAGGTGCAGCTCCAAGTTATTTGTTTTGTATTAAAAAAGCCAGAACGTTCAAGTCGTATGTTGAAAAGCCAATACAAAGAGTAAATCTTTAGGGTAAGCTAACCAAAATAATCTAAACCTAAACAACCATAAAGCCTGATTAAGCATGTGGCAGGCACTTGCAGAGAGAGACTTTCCTTCCCATGTGAAACAATCTGACTGGGTATAAAGATAAATCAAGTACTAGCACAGAGGTGTATAAAACCTCTTGTATACAATCTCATTAACAGTCTTCTCCAAATGTTATCAAACTGGCCATGCAAACGAGTCAAATGCCTGCTTAACGACTAACCAAGGACAGAATCGTGCAGGGGTGCAAAGGACCTGTTCATAAAGGTGGACGTTTCTGACGACAGCTAAAATTGCTGTTGAAATAGCAGTTGTTCAAAGGTAACTTATTGATCATATCACAGAGGGGCCATAAAAAATAAGTTGGAAAATAGGTTTATTGACTAGAGATCAATTAGCATTTATTCAACCCATGGCCCTATGACTTATGCAAACGGACAAAACACAAGATACTTTGCATGAAGAAACCAAAATGCTCCAAAGTTGCAGGGAGACATAAAGGAGATATTTCATTTTCTCACTGAGTGGACAAATCCTTGCTGCACTTCTTTGATAATTAAGCATCCAAACTACAATTCTAAAACCTGATTCTGAATACTTCTGGTTTAACTTATTCAAGTAGTCCCATAATTACACTGGCACATAAGCTTGATTGGAGAAGGATTCATATGAAAGAAACCATAGTTCCTTGCTGACTCCCAAATCACATGCCCAGACTGTCACAGACTTAGGATACGAATTAACCTATGTAAACGATTATATTATTATCTTGAATTAGTTGAACTGATTTGCTCTCTTTTGAAAACTCTGACATCCCGTATTGAATTTACTTTTTGACAGCTTAAACCAGTGGTGCCAGACCTTTGACACCATGGGCTGGATGAGTGGTTCAGGGTCAGTCCACAGACCTGATCCGGGAGACACCAGTCCCATGTGTAATATTGCGCTGGATCGAGCTCTGCCCTCACATGTACTACACTGGAGCTACCGCCTTGGTCCTGGTGCCATGTGGGCTGGACTGGACCTGACGCAACATCCTGGGCCCAACCCTGACTCTGCACAAGCTGGATGGGATCCACTGACGCAGCCCCAGCTCCAGCCCCTTACACACCAGCCAGATCCCATGCAAGGGCCATGTCATCTGGCTTGCAGGATTTGGAAAGTTGGCAGTGCGAGAGCAGGGGCAGCGTGAATTATTGCCATTCCTCTGCCACCACATTTCAGGACCCCTGGGGAGTCCCATGTGCTGAATCACATGGCTCCATGGGCCAGATCAGGTCTGCAGGCTTGGGGTGGAGCACCCATGTCCTAAACATTATCACCTAGCCATCTTTATTTTCTCTTCTGTAATTTTGCATTTGTTTTCAAATCTATCTGAGGGGTAATAAAACTCTGATGACAAACTCTGTTTTATCCCTCGATGCTGAGAAAAGCCCACTGAAGTCAAAGAGAGTCTCCCTCAACTTCACTGGGTTTTAGATTGTGCCCAAGGGCTGCGCAAATAGAAAATCAGATTCATAAACCAAGAGAGAGGATAATAAACATCAGGGTGAAAGAATCACTTATGGATACAGCTGGATAATACAATGATGAAATGCCATATTCATTCAGATAAAATCAGAATTAGGGTATAATAAGATTAAAAGAGGCCAAGATCATTTTTTTATTACTACAGGATAGGATAACGTGAGATTAGGATCAGATTCATTTGGATTAGGAGAAGACAAAAATCAGACTAGATTAGGTCCAGATAGACTTGATGCAATATATAAAACTTAACAGGAATCATTCTTAAGAGCTTTTAGTATGTCTTGGAGCACACCCCCATCCCCATCACAGGTATTCCCTGTGAGGTAGGTAAATACTCTGACCATACGGATGGCAACAGATGCAGAGAGATGAGGGGCATGGCCGTACCAAATTCCTGGCACAGCTCGTGGCCCCCACCTCTTTAGCGCACCTGCCCACCTGCTCCCAGTGCATCGTGCACCAAACCCAGAAATGTGGCGGTGAAGCCACCCCAGGAACGCCCCCATGGCCACTCTCAACCAGGAGCAGCTATGGGACAGCCCTCCCAAATGGTTCCCCAGATAGTTTAAGGGATGCACTGTAGACTCACCCTAATAAACTTTCCTATAGTCATGCAGGAAATCTGAGGCAGTGCAGAGCCCTGAACCCAGGTCTCCTAGGTCCTCAGATCCAATGAGAGCTTTGGTTCAGCCAGTATTTCCTTCCCAACCTGACACAAGAAAAACAGCATATATATAGGAAACCTTGATTGATTTTCCCGTCAGATGTTGTAGTCTCAGGAGGTTTGGATAGCTCTAAGAAAGCTTCCCACGCACACCTGGAATTACAGATACCTCATGCAACGTAGAAGGAGAAGGCCCATTAAGTTATCTTTCCCTTTGGAGCTTTGCCCATCACTAGTATTAAAAAAAAAAACTTCAGAGAGTCATTTTCTGATGAAGGTAGGGTTTTGTGGTGATAACACAAGGTACAGCCAACTGAGATAAATAGGAAACTGCAAGCACCCAAAATAGGATTTAAACACAAAGAATCAGGGAAATCAATTGCAAATGAACTGGTAACCAGTGAAGAGAAACTAAAGAAGGTGGAATATGCTCATATTTCCTTGTTGCAGTCAGATACACTGCTGTGTTTGGAATGGCATTAGCAAATTATCGAGCAATCCAGAGAACAAAGCATTACAATAATCAATTCCTGTTGTAATAAAGGCCTGAACTAAGCATTCTGCTTCAGCAACATTCGCACAGTCCATAATTTCAGAGATATTGTGTCAGTGAAGGAAAGGAAAGCTCAGCTCTGTTATTTATCTGCAATTACTTTTTCTCTGCGAATACATATTTATTAGATTTTATGCAAATAAACATTAGGAGTAAAAGGAGCTACAGAAAATCAATCTTGTATATAATATAAGCGGTGGATTTCCAGATGATAAAGTTAAAAGGAAAGGACAATAATATACTGAATCCCTTTATTACAACAAAGTCTGCCCCTTATCTATCTCTCCCCAGCAACAGAGGAAGTCCCTAAGCCAACGAAGGTCTTTTAATGGGAGTTCTCACCCACAGAAGGCAATGAATTAAAACAATACATGACATTGTACTAAATGCAGTTTCACTAAATGAGAGTTTGCTAAAAAAAGGAAGTTTAGCACCACAAAGGGCACTGGGAGTCTGGACTGCACGTGTGAAGACAGGAGTCTACCGCTCTCGCTCATTGTAACCCTATGGGTAAGCCATTTTTTGCTATGGGTCTCAATTCCCTTAGGTACGGCAGAATAATAATACTTGGCTGTACGTGAGAGGAGTTGCGGGTAGTAAACAGTGCGGAGCACCTGCAGCTTTCATGGAAACTCTTGTGACTGTCAGCATCTATCAGGCCTAACGTTTGCAATGTAGAAGGCAGGAAACACGCACAAGCTTTTGGTGTTGTAATATTATTCCACTGTATTTTATAGCATTGTCTCATCGGCATAATTTTCTGGGGTTGTCAGAGCTGTTTGCCGAAGGATTTCTGCTCCCATGCCAAATACAATCTGAAGGTTTTCACAGGCTTGAAACCTGGTGTACTGGCAAGTAGTATACACACTTACACTTATCCACACACTAGGCCGGTGCAAAATGGCTAGTATTCACTTTGGATTCGGCCGATTCAGGGGACGGTGATTCGATTCGGTGATTTGAATCACTGTCCCGAATCCTCCCCAGCCTGGCAATGGCTGCCCTACCTGCCCCAGGTCCCGGCACTTGGAAAAAAAAAAGCCTCAGCTCCCTGGGTGCTGCCAGGCGGGGGGATAATCCCTGCTGCCCACCACTGTCCCATGCTGCATGAGGGGCTCTTTTCCAAATCAATTTGGAGCGCTTCAAATTGATTTGGACCTTTTATTGGCCCCCTAATTCAATTCATATTTGGAGGTTCAGCCACCAGATCGGGCCGAATCTCCTCTGAATTGAATCAGCACCTGACGTTTCGCACAGCCCTACCGCACACCCCTCCCAACCATTCTCCAAAAGCACCATGCAGGGCTCTGAACTGGATGCAGCATCAGAATTATTTAAATGAATTAGTACTTTTTTGCATTCAGGCCAAAAATCAGAGTTTGCTTTCCCCCCTCAGAGCAGCATTAGATTGATGAGAGAAGATTTTCATTTCTCTCCCTTCCACAAGGTATTTAAATATCCAACTGAAAGGACCAGAAGCATCAAGGCATCTAAATCTGCAGTGGATTTAACCAAGGAATACACCTGTGCATCATTAGCATGCCACAGAAAACGGTTTCCGTGTTTGCTAACAACTTGCTGCAGGGGTTGCGTATAAATAATTAGACACAACTTGGCCAGAATTGGCCCTTATGAGGTCCCTAAGGTAATGTTAGCTAAAGATGAAGGACAATTACCCACAGAAGCAAGAACAGAAGCTATTGGATATAGATGAGCTTAGAGTGATGCCAGCTACCTACAAGATCAATTAAATAATGAAGCAGGCTCTGACACAGGAGTTGGAAGCACCATTGAAATGAATCCAATGCTGGAACTTCTTGTTAGTTATTTGGGAAGCTTAAAAATTGTGCCGGGCAGTATTTTACCATCATGTTGAAGTGAGGATCCACAGAGCCGCCTCATTTTGAGATGCAAGCTGAGTAGCTTCCTTGGTTTAGATCCTGCACTCTGCAAGTCTGCATCTCTGCTCTTAATTTGGCTTCACTGGACCTAAGACTTCATAATGACCATGATGGAAGCTGACAAGGAACAACTGGATTCACAAAGTGCCTAAACCAGTGGCTCTCAACCAGAGTACTGCAGCATCCCGGACTGCCATGAGATCCTTAAGTGCTGCACTGTTAGGTGTGTAAACACGCACACATGATTCACAAGATAAACCCAGCGTTTTTAAATAGGAATCCATAGTGTCAAAACCATCCTGACCTATTGTGATCTTTCTGAGTTCTTTGCAATGGAAGAATTATTCTATTGTTTTTCTGTAGCCAAGAAATGAGTGAAAGCTAAGAGCTGTGATTCTCTGAGGGGTGCTTTGAGTCTAATAAGGGATGCTTTGGGTCTAAAAAAGGTCAAGCACCACTAATATAAACCCATAAATTCTTTACAGCTTCAGATGGAATTCAGTTCCAGGTGTCTTTGTAACGGGAACCTGCCTTAGCTTTACAGGTTTGCAAATCTTAGTCGACGCTCTGTGAACTAAGTCACGCTTGTAATGTGAGTACAAAGCCAAGTGAACTTCACTTCACAGGGTTCTGGGTTTTCGCCTTCCACAGCACTCTATGGTTGACCCTAAATGGCCTTGACCCCAGTGACCTGACTCCAGCCATGAAGAGAACTTGGGCTGATCAATGGCTTGGGAGTCAGGAGACCCGGCTTCTAGCTCCAGCTCTATCCATGACTTGACTTGTGACTTCAGGCAAATCGCTGCTCCCTCTATACTCAGTGTCTCATCTGAGAAATGGGGGCAATGACACTTACCTGACTTCGTAAAGGGTTTGAGATCTATAGATGAAAGGAGCTCTAAATAGGAGCTAATTAATATTACCAACTCTTCCAGACTGCCCTTCGTCTGAGGACTTTACTAGCATGGTTCTCTCTACACCCCACAGGGAGCTCGTTTTCTAGAGCTTTTCCCTGATCCACAGAAAGAAACAGCAATGAAGTCCAAGCCCTCTGCTCTAACCACTAGATGTATTGGGCCAGCTCCTTAGATCGTGTCAGCTCCGTAATGATATTGTGAGTCAATTTACACCGATTTCTGGTTTGGTCCCCTAACCAGCTAGCTCCACAGGCTCGCAACAGAGCTCTCTGTCCCCAATTCCCTAGCAGCTGCCAGCACTGAATTCAAAACATCTCCTCCCAAAATGCTCACACTTTCTTGTCCATTTTGTCTCCTGCAAATGATGAGAAGCAGGCACTGAGCTAGCAGTGGGGTCTGATAATGGCTGTTAAGCTGCAATCTCTAATTTAATAACGAACACTGTGAGCTGTCTGTCTGGTTCAGGAGCAGAGCTTGTTTAATGCTTTAATTGGTACTTATTCTAAACAGTTCATTAGAAAGGCAGCTCCTTCTGCGGGGTTTTACAGATTCTCTGACCTGACAAGCAGGAGGCCAGCCACTTAGATCAAGCAAAGCCACTAATTAACAAGCCCCAGGTCAACCCCGTCTTTACAACTGCATTAGGTACCAGGGGGAGGTCACGGGGGAGAGATGAGGGGTAGGAACGATGACAGAAGTAGCATGTAGAACATAGTGGAAGCTTTTCATACCCTTGTTTCACCTTCTACAGCAAGATAACCCACAGATGGCTTCCCTACGGCAACACTTCCAGCTATACTGGAAAGGTATTAGGGAAATAGCATTTGGCCCCTGGATCTGAAACGCAGGCCCGTGTCTTGGTATTAATCAGTGTTATGTTGCCTGGTTTCCACAGAGGCAGCACAGCCCAACAGATGCAGCACAACACTGAGTGCAGCGGTGCAAGTACAGGGGAGGTGGTGTGCATTGCAGGGGACACGCTGGTGTCTGGAATAGGGCTGGGCAACCACGAGCTGTGGGTCTGCCTTTGAAGTCTATAGAGTGCTGCAGGGTCAGAAGTCTGCCGGAGCCACGCTCTTGACATGTGCCAGGCCGACTCGCTGAACACGGTGCCCCAGCGTGGCCCTGGTGTTAGGGGCTGCACCAGGGGCAACGTGCAGAACGTAGCACCTGATTTAGCAGAGTCCTAAGGGCAATGATGAATCAGACACTGAGTCAGGGGAGGTAGGATATATTCTCAGCTCTGCCACTCAGCCTCTGGAAAACCTCAGACAAGTCACAGGGGACAAGTTTTGCAAATGCTCAGCTTGATATCAGTGGGTTTCCTGAGTGTGCGGCTGGAAATAGAGGCACTTATTTATGTGTCTGAGGCTCCTACGACAGGAGAGAGTGCTGCAGGCTGGAGGGGCTGAGCAGGTGCTGCCACGTGGCTGCTCAAGATGGAGCTTAAAAAGGAAGTGGGCAGTTATATGAGGAAAGGGGAAGACTGTGTCCTCATTGCTCCTGGCTGTCATGGGAAGGAAAAATGTCAGTGGGGATTACTGCTTTTTGCCAACATCTCTTTCTTTCCCTTCCTTGGCTAGTGATGCTGCCCGCCACCACCAGCTCACAGGCCTGACTGAGGGATAGATCACTCACAACAGTAATGCTAAGCATGTCACAGCTGCCTTGATATCACTGGGGCTACCCACGCAGCTTGAGCTGAGACTGTGCTTCCAGGAGTGCATTCGTGTCAGTGTACTCTGCACCACAGGGGCCTAACAATGGTTTAAATGTTTGACTCCAGGGACCTGTATTTGCAATCTTTTGCTTTCACTCTTTGGTTTTTGCTTCTTGCAGGGAGAGGTGGCGAGCTCGGTTACCCCCTTTCTGACAAGAGGGGTTAGTAAGATTGACCCCCCGGATGTAAAATTCTTTGAGGTCTGCAACTGAGGTGGCATTAGTGATATACCTAAACTAAACTCCTTTGGTGAGGAGCAGACTTTCTGGTCACTTTTTGTACAGTGCCTAGCACCATGGGATTCCAGCCCATTACGGGACTCCTCAATAATACAGCAATATAAATAAGAAATAATAAATACATTTTCCATTGAAATAATTTTGAAAGAAGAGGTTTGCAGTGTCTGCTTTTGAAGCAAGCTATGGTGTGGGGAACAGAGGCAAAGAAAGAAAGAAAGAGGGAACACTCCAGCACACAGCATGGGCCTCTCGGTGCTATACTTGCCAGCACCACAACTAAGAGACTTGGGGGTCTTGATAGACCACAGAATGAATATGAGCCACCAATGCAATGCCACATCTGGCAGAGTGAATAAAACACTGGCATGCATCTACCGGTGCATCTGAAGCAAGAATATGAATGTCATCCTCCCCCTCTACTAGGCTTTGGTGAGACCGCAGCTGGAGTACTGCGTCCAGTTCTGGGCGCCGCACTTCAAGAAGTACGTGGAGAAGGTTGAGAGAGTCCAAAGGAGGGCCACACACATGGCCTGCTCTCCAGACCTCTAATCATATGAGAAGAGGCTGAAAGGCATGAGACTGTTCAGCCTGGAGAAGAGAAGACTTAGAGGGGACTTGGTGGCTGCCTATAAGTACATGAAGAGGGGACATCAGGGCCTGGGGGAGCATCGGCTCGCCAAGGCACCCCGGGGGAAGGCAAGAAACAATGAACACAAACTGTTACAAGATTGCTTCAGACTGGACATAAGGAAAATTTTCTTTATGATTTGAATGTCCAGGGTCTGCAATAGACTGCCCACCCCAAGAGGTGGTACAATCTCCTACCCTGGAGATCTTCAAAAAAATGACTGGATGTGCACTTTGATGGGGTCATCTGAGCCCAGCACTCTTTCCTGTCCAAGCGCAGGGGGGCTGGACCCAATGATCTTGTGAGGTCCCTTCCAGCCCCTAACATCCAAGAAGCTGTGAACTTTCCACCCTCAACCACCCCGAATGCACAGGGGTTACCTACAGCGCTCCACTTCAAACCCGTGCTTGCTGTGTGCGAGGAAAGCAAACCTTTCTGTTCCCACAGGCTGGCAGGAGATGCCAAAGATCATATCCATGTTGAAAGCTTACCGGACCTGGCAGTGATGCCCTCAAGCATACCGCACTGCTTCATAACTAAATACATTGCAGCCAGTCTGTAGCCGGATGGGAAGAAGTCCTGGTAGACTCCAGGTTGAAGGTTGTGGCCACTCAGCTTCAAGGCAGCAGAGGCTGGGCTACAACTAAGACACAGACAGAAGCTAGAGATGACAACAGTGAGTGATGGAGACAGAAAAAACAAAAAAACTTTTACACACTGGGGTTTTCACAAGAGCCAATCTCTA
Organism: Alligator sinensis; assembly: GCF_000455745.1. Classification (NCBI taxonomy): domain Eukaryota; kingdom Metazoa; phylum Chordata; order Crocodylia; family Alligatoridae; genus Alligator; species Alligator sinensis. The sequence continues at coordinate 2,628,601 of NW_005841952.1, forward strand.
TTCTCTGAACCAAAGGAGAACGCACTTTATGAAAAATTAGCAACAGGCACACAAATGAACAATGCTGATTTTCTCCAGAACACGCACACACGCACGCACACCCCCATACACCAGTGCTGGTTAATACCAAGGGAAAACCCAGGGCTCCCTGAAAAACAACCCCTTCCTAAAAGGTATAAATTAGTTTTAACTGATTTTGCTACAAGCCTCCTTACACAATATTCTCCATTGTGTGTGGCTGGACATCTAGTGTTTAATTTAGATAGATTTTTTGAGGGCATTAACATGTTTTACTGTAAAACTAATGTCTGTAGGTTGTTTTGCGTTGCAGAAGTTTCCCTTCATTCAGAGTCAGGGGATCAAGCAGAGCAAGATCTCCAGGTTTGTGGCCTTTAAAGGAGAATAAAAACCCTCTCTCGCTCACTCTGAGCTTTATTGCCAGCACAATGATAGCTCAACTTTTCCTGTGACATTCTCACATTATTTTTAATGTCTGGAGTTCAAAGGATGGAATGAATCACTGCGGATGATGGGCCGTCACCTAACCGGCTGGATTCTATAGATCATTTTGTGCTGATGGAATAAGACCTTTCAGTATTTGTCTTGGTTATGCAGCCCAGGCTGCAGGGACCTACTGGTGTCACACAAATCCACGGAGAGAGGAATTTCTCCTGAGATCAGGGTGAAAAATTAGCAACTGGTTGTCTTTAGATGGAGATAAAGTAACACTACAGCCAACTGGTTCCCTGCCTTTGCCGTCTCCTGTTCCTTCAGCCCCCTACCACACACACCATTACCTCCTCAACCTGTATCTGAATGTGTCTGTCATCATACTATGTCATGCCTTTCTTTTAGGTGAGAAAATTCAATGCCTTTGGCTGTAAAACAGAGTACACGTCTCTGACACCACAGGAATTATAATGAACCATGACAAATCAGACTCTTCAACTTCACTGCCTTGTGTTCCACTTGTGACCTTCCCTAATTTCCAAAAATAGCAACGATTTCACTTGCACTTTCATGAAAACACCAACCCTTCCCAAAGGGACACAGTTGACCCAATATGAGAACAGGCCCTGCCTGGCAAACTCAATAGGACTCCCCAGGTGCACTGAGTTACATGTGTGCTCACTGGAGTTGCGTCTCAGGCTGCAATGTGCCTTAATGGGCTGCATTCGCATAGATAGTGCCATTACTATGGGTCACTGCTTGAATAGGCTACAACAAAGCACTCCAAGGAGCTTACAAAACTGAGAAGGTGATGCTCTCCCTTCTCCCACACAGTGGAAGGAAATGCTCTACTGCTGCTGCGAGGATCTTTCGTGCAAAATATCAAAAAGAGCTTCTGACCTTTTGTAGCTGAAGATCCTATGCTAATTTTCACAAGAAAGAGAGTAATAGCCTGTGATGCTATTGTCCATGTGGTTCACACCTGCAGTCTTGCATAAAACAATTCTCCTGCCTTCTCTGAATTATGTAACAAAGCTGTTGGATATTCCTCCCTAGAGCTGGCTGCATTTCAGCAGTAATGTGATACTATTAAGAAAGGAGTTTCCGATGGAGCTATTAATTTCAAAGTGGATGTAAATCTCAGAATATTGCAATGCACTCACAGAATTTCCAAACACAAAACAAAGGCTGAAATCCATCCAGTAAGTCATTCCTGGGGAGCCGTGTGCCAGGCTGGCTCACTGCATTCATTAGAGAGAATGACCGTATGCGTCAAAAAGAAGAGATGTCACTGAAGACATCAGTGCTCAGCTCTGGGTGGGATCTACTGGTGTTTCTTCATGGCTGGTGTGTTCCTGACCTTAAGCGTAGGGACAGAAGTTGCACATAAACTGGTTTAAGCGATCAGAAACTGCTTTAACCTGTAACAGAACAGAAGTTCAGTGCACATGAACCAATTTCAAAATGGGTGAAACTGGTTTAAGATAAACCTGCTTGCATGTAGCATCAGACTTAACTGATTTGGGTCAAATCAGTTTTTGGAACTTCTGTCCCAGACCCCTTCCTGGTTTAAGTTAAATCAGAGTCCCCCAGGATCCCAGCCCTGGGCTGGGCGGGGCTGATTGCTCCAGGGAGCAGGGCTAGCCCTATCCTCTGCTCCCTAGCCAGAAGGAGTCGGGGGACAGCATGCACAGCAGTGTCTGCCTGGCTTCCTCTTGCCCCACTCCAACCTTGCTACTCAAGCAGGTTTCCCCCCTGCCTCCCTCCTCTCCCACAGCACAGACCCCAGCCACGTGGACTCTAGCCGCCATGTGGTACACTAGCTAATGCTGTGTATGTGTGTCTCCAATTTCACTGGGACAAGACAAAGACAAGTTCAAGACGAGGTTAGATAGGCATCTAGCTAGGGTCATCTAGACCCAGCACGCTGCTTATGCAGGGGGTCGGACTCGATGATCTATTGAGGTCCCTTCCGACCCTAACATCTATGAATCTATGAATCTATGAAAGGCAGGCAAAGCAGTGTCCCCTTAGGGCTTTTTGGAGCTATTCAACAGGCAGCTGGTAATGTCCCTCCATTCCTTCCTTGGAAATAGCTGTTTAAGAAGAGCTTGAACTAAGATAGACTTTTGTTTTCTTGATGGGTTGATAAACGTTGTGTTATCAGCTCCCTGCTAGCTCCCTCACCTGTCAGGTTTGCAGACAGTATGAAGAAGCATGGAGAGAGAGATTGAAAAGCTAAATATCATCAACAGATGCATGCACTGCATACCCCGCCCTCCCTTTTCCTCAGAGTGCTAGCTGGGGGCTAGGATCTGGCAACACTCCTGCTCCTTAAGCATTAAGCGGGGGAAAGCCTAGGATGGTGCAGGCAGGGTGGGGGTTTACACCCCTCCCTAATTAGAGCATCCTGCTGGGACCTAGCCATACCCTGCTTCAGCTCAGTACTGTAGAAGGGAAGGGAGGGCTGCTCTAGCCTGAGCCACTGCAGGGATATGCTTGCATTTACTCAGTCCAGAGGGAATGTCTGTGCACTTGTGAATCTGTTCAACCTAGACAGGTTAGACTAACCTACAAAGATTGAATCAGTCCAAGCTCAAGCTCTTTGAATGTCTGTCCCTCACCTGTAGGGATAAGTGTGGCAAAAGGCCAAGGCAGTAAGGAAGTCACAGCATCTCATTTCTCACACACCTGGGAACAAGGAAGTTTTGTAGTATTTGCCAGGACTGGTTAGGTTCTTCCTGTATCTCAGTCCTGTCTCTGCAGGATTTTGGACTAGACCAGTGAAAAAGGAAGTGTCCCCTGGGACTGGTTCATCAGAGATAACAAGCTCCTGCAGCCTTTTTTTTATTTCAGTTGTGGTTGTGGTTGTTCAGCACTCCTAGGAAAACCTGCAGAAGTGGCTACCCATGCCCTGCCCTAACACTGGGACTCCTAATACTGACCTTGGCATTTAAAATTTTAACAGAGCTCATTAGCAGTGTAACCATACATCTACGAATAAGCCAGAGCTTACGATCTACTGAATGAACAATTACAGATGCTATCCCTGATCCCAATCCTGCTTACAGATTTTTTTTTCTCTTTTGATTCCTGTATCTGGAGCATCAGCAGGCTGCTACTGAAAAATGAGTTCATTGCTGGGGTGAGATCTTTCTCAGGAGGAGAATTGAATTATTTCCCATTAACTAGTAGCTTCTCCACCTTTTACCTGGCATTATTTTAAATTCCAGAGCAGACACAGGTTGAAGGTCTATCCATCAGCAGGATCCCTTCCTCCCTGAAAGGAACTTCTCCATCCCTGGCATGGACAAGTCCTACTCACTGACAGTCAGGGCACTTTCTTTAATATCTACCACAATGCCATATTTCAAACTCATTAGAAAGTGTATGACAGAAGAAATTAAATCTATTCATACTTAATACAATGTATCTGCAGATTAATTTCCTGTTTAATCAATTATAATCATTTCCCAAAAACGATTTTTTTTTTCTAAAAATGCATAAAGCTGAAAAAGATTTTTTTCCAAATAGTTCAGTCAAACCTTAATTTGGGGAGTTTAATTTTTAATATATGTTTAAAGACTGAAAATGATACTTGTAATTGCATAGAGAAAACTGCATGCTGTGTGGAGATGTAATATCAGCACTAAATTATCCCATCAGAAGCCGGACATTTGCAGTGTACTTTTCAGTAATATATTTAATTAAATGGCTTTTTCCTTGCATTACACTCTTTGTGACAAATACAGTTTGAACAACAGACAGGCAAGCTGTGTAACACAGAGATGCATTAATATCAAGGGACGAAGGCGAAGCCATTGATCAGTAAGAGAGTTTGTCTACTTGGTCAACATCCGCTCTCAATGGCATTCCCATATATTCTTTTGTTACATAAATACTGCAAGATTTTAAACCCCAGATGGGTCTTCAGAACATATTGCTCTGTTTTGAATATTTCAAATATGCCACGATATCATAGTAGTTAAAGACAGGAATGAATTGTCAGGTATGAGAACACTGATCTGGAAATGCAGCTTCCCCAACAGCAAAAAATGTTGAAATGTTTTGATCAAAAGTCTTTTTTTTCCCAACAAAACAAAGGCTTTAGTTGAAAATCAACATTTTTTTCAAAGGAAGCGTGCATTTCTAGTAAATTTTACAACAAGCAACTTGAATCTAAACAGTCCATTAATGCCTGGAAAAGAGACATTTCATTTATATCAAGCAGGGCTGAAATGACCTATTTCAGTGCTCAGTGAAACTTCCTGTGCCTTGACAATATTTTGACATTTCATCCTGATTTGGTACCAAAGCAAATGCTGAAATACTGGGATGGAAAATTTCATTTCCTGAACAGCGCGTCCCAGTAAATAATTAACAGCAAGCCCCCTCGCTGCCATTTCTCATCCATAGCTCTCAAAAAACTTGATTAGAGGGTGGATAAATATCACCCGCCTTTCGCAGCAGCTTCAAAAGAGGGAAGAGGCTTGTTCAAGGCCACACTGAATCAACCTGAGAAACAGGCATGAATTGCACGTCGAAGACCACTTGCAGAAGCATCAGGCAACCATTCAGCCTGCTCTTAAACGTCCTAGAGCCACCTCTTCATCCCCTGAAACATCCACCACGAGGAATTTCTTTGGGGCATCATCTGAGCACACAGGGTCTGTCCTCCACTGTTCTGTGCACTGAGCTTATAGACATTATAGATTTCATAGACATTAGGCGCTGGAAGGTGCCTCGTGAGATCATCGAGTCCAGCCCCACCCCACCTGCCAGAGGCAGGAAGTCAGCTGGGATCAAGTGATCCCAGCAAGAAAAATATCCAGATGTTTTTTGAAAGAGTTCAGAGTGGGTGCTTGCATCGCCTCTGGGGGAGCCTGTTCCAGACCCTGGACACATGCACCATAAAGAACGTTTTCCTTATGTCCAGTCTAAATCGGCCTTCCTGGAGTTTATGGCCATTAGACCTTGTTACCCCTTGGGGAGCTCTGTTCTCCCAGGTCCTGATGTACCCCTCTTATATAAGTGTAGGCTGCTACCAAGTCCCCCCGACCCTTCTCTTTTCCAGACTGAAGGAATCCCAAATCCCTCAGCCTCTCCTCGTACGGCCTGCCCTCCAGGCCTTGGATCATACAAGTGGCTCTCCTCTGGACTCTCTCAAGCCTTTCCACATCCCTCCTGAAGTGGAGGGCCCAAAATTGGACACAGTACTCCAGCTGCAGCCTTACCAAGATCAAGTAAAGCGGGAGGATGACAGCCCTGGTTTTGCTCGAGATGCGTCGGTGGATGCACGCCAGCTTCTATTAGTCCCTGGACCAGACCCCCTTTCCCTCATGCTGGTATAAGGGAGGAATAGTCCATTCAGACATGGGTGAGAGAAGAGGCTCCTTGTCCTTGTGAATGCAGGTGGAGTAAGGAACGTGCCCCGCCTGTGCTGGACTTCCTCTGCAGGAACAATGAATCAAACCGAGCAACTCCATCAAAGGCAAAGTTATACTGAGGATCCGTTTGACTCAGGCTCTCTTATTAAAAGTGGCGTGCGAGACACACTTCCTAAGTGCGATAGTTTCATTATCACATACCTCACACTGTGCATCCGCTGAAAAACACGATTTGCACATGATTAATAGGAAGACACTAGGAGATGAATAATGCAGCTTTACAGGAAATGATGGGTTGGAAATAAACGCAAATTTGCCAAAGTCCTTGAGCAATTCAGTACATGCCTCTATCCCTTGAGAAGGAAGAAGAGAAGGTGAAATATAAATGTAAGAGTAGGCTATTGTTCCTAGTCTGCTAACAGCATATTTCAGGGAAAGCCAGTCAGCTAGGCTGATCAGGATCAAAGACTTCAAGTGGCTTTGCTTGATGTATGCTATTTACCAAACTGCCTAAAAAAAAAAAGGATTTGATTGAAATTTGCTTTAGTTGTCTGTCCCAAAGACTCAATGAAACCCTGCTGCCTGAAACAGATCCAAAGATTATACAGCTCGGCTCTGCTCAAGGTCAGGAATAGCTTGAGGATCACATGGTGAAGGGATATCCTGCAATTATGGCACCTTTTAGCTAAGGATTCCACAGTAGCTGTAAAACATAATACTGAATACTCATCAGCTCAGGTGTGTATCTACTCACCTAATGTCTATCATCAACATAATTAAAACACATTTCTTTTATTCGACAATCCAAAGGAAAATAAGCTACTTGTGACAAGAGGGCTTCTGCATGAGTCTCTACTTATGGGGTCAGGTTCACAACTATACTGGTCGGGTTTTTTTAAGTCAAGAAATACGCTAATATTAATACCTCCATTTCACAGGTGTGGAAATAGACACAGAGAGATGAAACAACCAACCGGAGATAATGGAAGACCAGGCACAGTCTCTCTCACCCATATTATTTGGTACCTTCCTCCATGAAGGGTCTGCATGGAAACTGGACCAACTGCAGAGTTAAATGTTATTGTCGGCAATAAAGAGGGCTTAATCTGAAAGAGCAGAAGTCAGTGGCAGGACTGGAAAGTGAATCTAGAAGTTCTTGCCTGTGACCCCGAGTTAATCTCCACAGTTACGCTCCTTCCCAACAGCAACCCAACACTTGCTGCCTTATTTGCTTAAAGACTCTGCAGCAAGGAAGTCAGCCATGACTGCACACACATCCCAGTCTGCAGCCAGATCCTCTTCACAGGCTTAAATGTCTTGGAGCAAAGCAATCACCGGCCTGCAGCATCTGCTGGCCTGGTGCCAATTAAATATTCAGCACTGCAACATGAGCACGATTTATGTGATAACTTAATGATGCTGCATATAATAAATACTCTCGCCATGTAATCCATCATATGTCCCAAGGGCACATGCACAGACTGGCTCTGCTTTTCTTTCTGCAACAAGATTCCTGCTCTTGAAATACTTGGCTTTTGCTGAAGACAACAGCCAGGTTTCCATTACCGATGAAGGACTCTACTCAGATGAAATGATATCGACTTAAACTATCGTGAACTTGGAACAAATTTCCAGCATTTTCTCTCCCAAAAATGCCTGGTACTGTTGTTGCTAGCCTGGCAGCGGCTTGCCATAGAGATGGCCACACTTCTGTATGAGATATATAGCCCTTTATATGAACGGCACTAAGAGCCATTGGCACTGCATGATCGGGTGATTACAGCGTGAGCACAACAGTGGTTCAAGTTGAGCAGTAGGTAATTTTATTCCAAAATTTACTAAAATGTGTAGCCTAGAAGAACAAGAAATGGGAGGCCAACCCCAAATTACGCTCTCCCGTGGTGCCAATTTAGCAACATGACCTGTACTATTTTTGTCACCTTGGAGTTTTTGCCGTGCCTTAAGGGACACTGTGATTAAAGGCCAGTAAGACAACCACAATGATTAGCTATGGCTATTTCATGATAAAAGAAAAGGAGGGAGGGAAGAGGAGGGGCAGAACAAAGAAAGCAAACAGCACTGAATTATGCCATTTACAGAGACCTTTCAACTGAGATAATACTTCTGAGAGCGTGTTCAGCCCCCAGGCCAAGCTTACTAGACAAACCACAGCCTAAATGTAATATTCCCCAGTATTGATATTTCCCACCCCACCCCACTCCAACACAAATGTAAAAGTCAAACCCTGTCAATGATTATCTGATGTCTCCCTTCCAAAACACACAATCTAGACAATCTGGTGTTTAACAAGAGATGTCATTCGTTCCTTCAATGACAGGAACCTTTCAATATCCTGATTACAAGAACAATGTACATTTAACTTCTTGGCAGTTTTTCTGCAAACACCAGCAACACGCAATGATGCTCAAGTGTCATGGCTGTTGGCGGGTTGCAAGAACAGCGCTGGATGGGATTGATGTTAAGCTGTGCTCTCTTTGCTCTTTGTTTGCTGCTTCGGTTCCTGCTGTGCGCTTGCAGAGGTAAAATGAGTGTTGCTGTTTGCTCTTCCAACCCAGAGAGAATTATCCTTTTTCTCTTTCCATAATCTTACTGAAGGAGAAAGATAGGCTGTTGCCGAGCTCTTGCCTGGATTAAAATATCAGTCATTGTCTAATTTATGTGGGTCCATATCTACAGGGGCTGGTCAGGGTAACCTTTTCAGCTCGTGCTTACGCAATCTGTTAATGCATGTGAAGAAGGTAATAATAGCTGCTGTTTTTGTGGTGGAAATTTATCTAAATGCCTTTAGAGTTGGGATTCTTTTTCTATTAAGTCTGTTTTCTGAGATATCCAGATATATTGCTTCATTTCCATCAAGCAAGAATACAAGTTGAAATCCTGTTTCAAATGATTATGCCCTAAAGAACCATTTGGGTTGGTCTAATAAAAGATATCAAATTCACCCAAGGAACCTTGTCTGCCTATGCCCTAAAGAAAGGTATTTAAAAGACTACCTAGACATTTTAAAAAGGCAAGTCCTTAAAGCTAACTAGTCATACCTTTACTCCCTCCCCATCCTCAATTCTTGGACACATAACACTTATTTTTCTGAGGTGGATAAGGAGCTGCTTAAGTACTGTTAGATAATTGATTTTGAGTTAATATAGATATCTTTATACTGAAATTATTTTCTTACAGTAGCCAGTTGTAGTACTGCTTGGCCTTGCTGTACTTGTACGTAACAAAAAAAATCTCATATTCATATATGAAATAGCATTAGCCAATTTAGAAAGAAGTATTTGCCTTTAGATACCAGACATTTGTAAACGAACTCAAAAGAAGCCTATAGGTTTCTCGATATTTAAAATATGAACATAGCTTTTTTTACCTGTAGGTGGAAGGATGAATCGTAAGCATCGGGCCTTCTACCTAACAGTCCAAACCACAAATATT
>NW_005841952.1:2637991-2648280 GCF_000455745.1 Alligator sinensis
GGGGGCACTTTTTTTCCTTGCACCTTGCAAAAGGAACAGGGCAAGGAAAAGCCTACATTTACAACTTGATTTATGGTTCCAACAAAACCTTTTATGCCTCAATTTTCTTTCAACCCTTCTGAATACAGGGTGTCCGTACAGTCTTCTACATTACACTGGTCCTACAATTTACAGTTAACTATAAATAACGATATATAATAATACGAAGCACAATAACACTTATCTGCATCTTTCAAAACCCAGCATAACCAGGTAGGCAGCTTTAGCATTCCAGCCTTTCGAGAAAGACCCTTTGTAAATACGCTTGGGGTAGCAAGACAGCATTTTTCTCCTTTGACGCTTTGCAAGCCTGGTGCTTCAATAGAGCCCAAGGATCTCTCCAAGGAGTTTCCTGAGCCTGAATCTTTTACACAAATAGAAAAGCAACCAAAACATTCAAACAGGTGCATTTTGTTCTCAAAACCTCAAGAATGTAGAAGTAATGGCAAACATCTCCTAAAGTTTGTCGGAGTCAGAAGCAAGTTTGAAACAACTTAATTTCATTAATGATTTTTTTTTTTTTATATTATTGAATTTTACTCCCCGCAGGAGCCTAAACCTGATGGCTGGGATTCAATACATCCTGTTCTCAAGACAGCATGTCTGGGAATCTGATGCAATTGTTTAAACATCATGTCTTCAGTCCCGGGTGCCTGACTGTGACTGCTAGTACAGTTCATGGAAATGCATGTGGGCGTGGGGCCTCAAGACAGCAAAGCCTTGCATCCGTTAAAAATTGTTACCAATGCCAAAAAGTCACTAACCATATGCCCTTGAGGGAAGAGTGAATCTAGCTGGGCAAAGGCAGAAGACGGGACAATTAAGATATTGGTTTCTCTGTGGAAATCAAGAGCTCCCCGGCACAGGGGAAATCTAACAGTAACAAATGAGCATAGAAGCAAAGGGAAATGAACAATTTTGTATATATATAATCAGAGACCTCAATGGACATTGTGTTTACAGTCCATCTCAAGTGCATCTGCGTGACTGTTTTCTTTCTTTTAAGATCAGTAGGCAGGCACGCCCTGAATTTTAATTATTGCGTATGGTGGGAAGTGGAGCATAGAATAAACTCTCTTTTTCAGTTCAGTGCTGAAAAAATATTGTCCGCCCTCATTGTGATGTAGACAGGAACTTCAAGGCGCATGGAAGTTCAAGTACATGAGGAGGAAGATGGGAAGATACAGGAGGGCAAGTAAATGCTGTTGTGGTTCTGTCCTTGCACAAATATTCACTCAAAAAACAGCTGGCCTTGCTTGCACTGGAGCTGGGTTTCAGTCCCTTCTTGTGAACATGCCGCCAGAAGGTTAACTAAGAGCACTGTCTGTGGCAAAAGCAAATTTGAAACTAATGTTGCAGAATAATTCTTGAATTGTGAACTTTAAAATAATATATATGAATATATATGGATATACTTTAAACTTTAAAGTATAATATATATATACTTTAAAATAATATATATATATTCATGTCTTGGGCCAAATCAGTTCTGAATTCTACTGACTGAGCAGAGCTCAATCATTCAAGTCGGTGTGGTGCTACCACCAGCAAGCGTCCTACCCCCCCAGACTCTTCAGCCTGGGGTTTAGATACTCCCAAAGCTTTGAAGACTTGTAGACCTATATGAGATCTAATTTTAAACAAGTCACTTCCATCCATTAAAGCACTGGAAATAAGCAACTCCTCATTTCCCCCCGAGCGCTGGTTGATTGTCCAAAATCCTTGAACACAGCAAGAAACTTCTGCACAAGTTATTCATCAAAAGCAATTCCAAGCTGGTAAAATTCGCCCTGGTGCAGAGGCCCCACACATGGCCTCGGCACCAAGTTAGGTCCTCAAAATGCAACTTTAAAGGACCATAAATGGGTGCATCTTCCTTGTTCCAGCTCTGTGCATCAGGGTGGACTTCATCCTTATGAACAAAATGTGAGGATTGCTTTTCTGATAACTCCCATACAAAAGGGGAAGCCAAGCGTCCCAAGGAAAGTTACTAACAATTATTCATTCAGCTCTATTCAGGTTTAAAAATTGTAGTCCATCCGTGCAGTTGTAGATCCCCTCTCTTCAATGTGGATTTTGCCTGAGTAAGGGCTCCACAATTTATACCACAAGAGAGAACCGCGCTGCTTTTGCTCCTTATGATGTTCTGTCGTTTTATGCAGACTCTTAGTTTTCAGCGTTTGCGGCAGACATCGCAGTTCTGGCCAAGGCAGTTTTGAAGTCATTTCTTTGATGTTGAAAGCACAAGAAACCGATCGGTTACAAGTCCACATACACCAACGCACGCTCTCAACAGCATGAGAGAGAATTGCTTTGGCCTTTTAAGTTTAATGAGTTCTAAAAACAATTTGATACCATTCCTTAGAAATGACTTCCCTTTAAAAATACAGTTTGGCAAAGAATTAGCTCGGGTTCGGAGCCAAACACTTCCAGCACTTGAACAGCTCAGAGGAACTCCGGTTTTTAGATGCTGGAATACTGAGATTAGTAGGGCGAGGCGTTGAAAGCCCAAACCCCACTAATGACAGTGGGACTGAGGCTGTTCAGCATCCTTACAAGAGGTGTTTAACATCTCACAGGATTCAGAACCAAAGGGACCAATTACTGACGAACGTCTTACTTTGATCATTGACGTTGAATTCTATCATAGTCTTGTGCTCTTGGGTGGGGTTGGGGAGGGTGTTAAAAAGCCCTATAAAACGTATTAGGAAGAAAGCTAATTAGGTCTATAGCAGTCAAACCATACAGAATGCAAATATAAAAGGACTTTTTGTTTTTAAAGCATCCGCCAGGAACCTAAACCCATGGACTAATTCTACAAGGTGATGGACCTATAGGTACATGATCATATAGGGATTGAACTGGAAACCTCCCTTTTCCAGCATCCCAGTCTTAATTTGAGACGGACTTTTTTTCCTTTGAGTGTACACTTGAGCAGACAGTGCGTAGCTCAAAGTGTGATGCACTTTCACATACATTAATATCAGCTAGTATGAAGAGCTAGGCATTTGAAAAATGACTGCAATTGCTCTCTCCATGCACACTGTAACATCTTTCTTCACAATGTAGCAGCTCATTGTTGTGTTTTTATGTTTATTGTGCTTAATATTCAGCTTGTATGGTAATTTCAGGAAACATCTCCCATTAATAACATGCAGATTTATGCAGCTCTCTCACTCGTTTGCATATATAATTTTCCCACAGAGTTTGCCTGCTTTACTGTAATTCCTCTGATGTTTACTTTGTCTTAATATTCTTGCAAGGTTAAAAAGGAACTATCACTTGAACATTCATTATTAATTTCTCCTAAGTATCTCCAATTAATTCTCTGAATAGATTGGTACTTTATGACATTTGTTATTGATTGTTTGGAAGCAAACTAACTTCCAATTACCAAAGGATCACAATTTTGCTATTTCTATTTGAAATAGAGCAATGCCATCTTAAAGGAATGACGTTCCTTTCTGGAGAAAGCCCGGGTAGTTAGAAAGCCCCAAATCCTCTATCTCCTGTCATTATAAAGCTGCGTACCTCACTTGGAATAAGCAGAAGTATTCATGATTTAAACCTAAATAGGGAAAGGCGGACTAAAGCCAGTTGTCCTATGCTGTAAATAAAGCAGGGAGATTTCAGTTCTGCATTTTCAATGCTCTGCTTTGCTCAATCTTTTAATAATTTACGTCTCTACAGCTCCTGGTATCCACAAGCACATTCCAGGCTATTCCCACCACGTCTTGTGAGGCAATAACATACTATCATTTTATAGCTGGGTATGTTGAAGCCCACGCAGCTGAAGCGACTTCATGCCCAAGGTCAGTAAAAACCCTGGAAATGTGATTCAGAATTTCAGACAGGACTGCCAGCATCAGCCGTGGCTACAGCAGAGAGAGCGCTAAATTACTTCATATGTATGCTTCCCTCTCTTATTTAAGATGCTCTGACATGGGGCGCATGCTTTGTGGATCCTAAATGAGAAGTCTGAAAGCAGAAAAACTCACTCGCACTCAGCTGAAAAACCCAGAGAATCTCCTTCTGCCTGGGCATTTTCAGAGACACGAGCCTCTGACGGAAGCCCTCAATTATTGCAGACTATACCCAAGAGTAAAAAGTCCGGCTCAATCCATTTCTTACCAGGCCAAGCACAGCCTGACCAGAAGACTAACTGAATTCAAAGATAAAGGGCAGGGAGCGAAAGAAGGGATATGACTTAAAACCAAAACCAACATCAATAAAGATGACCCCCTCAAAAATTAATGCTGAAAAGTGCTAATAGTCCTACGGGTCTCTCACCGTGCACAGATGTTCTCTAGGGCCAATCCAGAGCCGGCTCTGCCCAGGATGTCTGGGCCGTCTCCATGCGCAATACCTAGAGGATTATTTCACCTGGCCTATAGCTGCTTAGTTGCAGAGTCCCAGACATAGAGGTATTCCCTTTGCACGAGTGTGGGGGTTACACTTACCTTGCGACCCTTTTGCATCTGCCTACATAAGGCAATAATGAATATTCTCTCATTTAAATGAGACCAGATTCTCTCATTGAAATGATGATAGGTCTAGAAGAGGGCTGTTTCCAAGGCCCTCAGCCATGATGCAATGCTGACTGAAGCACCATCGTGGAAATGCACAGTGACCAGTCCACTGACCCGCTTCTTCCAACATTTAGTTTGGAAGAAGCTCCAAAATTTAAATCTGAAGCTGTTATTGTATAAGCTGCTTCTCCCTAGAGAAGACCATATAACAGGGGTAGGCAACCCCTGGCATGTATGCCAGAGCATGGCACGCAAAGGCATTTTGCTTGGCACTTGCGCCCCGAGGAAGGGGCTAGGGCTGTGCCGCCACAACACCGGGTCCCCCCATACCTCCCCCACCATCTGCCCCTGGCACTTCAACATCTTATAAGTCGAGGTTGAGGGTGTTTTTGGCAATGATCCCAAAAACATTGCCGACCCCTGCCATATAGGTTCTCAAACTCCCACCTCCACCGCCACTCATAGATGCCCATTTTTACTGCCACCTTCAGGTTTTCTTGCATCTTCATTTTGGGAGGGCATGTGAAACCAGTCCCCAAACTTTGCACTTTTTTCTAGGATCTCTGTGATGCTCCAGTGGGAAAGCACTGCTAGATGACACCTTCAGCTGTGCTTATGCTGCAAAAGTATTTTGCAGGAAGAGGAATATAGCCAGAGGTTGTCAGAACGATGATGCTAAATAATGATCGTCGGTCACCGTTGGAGAATAATATCCCCAGAGGAGGAAAGGGGTCAGTTTTCATCCAGGCGTTTTCCAATCTGACAGACAGATGTTATCCTCTGCCTGCCCGAATGGCCCAGCCAGTTATCTCAGGATGTTTTGAAGCCTGATAATAGCTTCTTAAATGTTTGAAACTATAGTAACAAAGAGATTTGCGAGACCAAGAAGGGATAGCACTCATAAATAAGAGGAAGCCTGTGCAGAAGGTTATCATGGTGGAATGTAATATGGAAAAGCCTTTAGTAGAGTAAAAAGGATGCCTGCTGTTTATACCTAGGCAGATAGAGCCATGCTTGATGAATCGCTGAACTCCCCTCACAACTGAAGGTAGCCAATATGTAGATGGGCAAACACGGATCCATGGAAAAAATCCCCACATGCTGTCCTTGGATCTTCAACCTGCTTTAGTTCACTGGTTTAACAGAGACAACAAATTAAGCTTGACATTTCTGCCTATGAAACAAAAAAGAGCGGGCACAGATTGCACTCTGCACGGAGAGCAAGGGAGTCAAGTTGCTGAAATGTAAAAAAAAAGAATTGGATCTTTGTCGGAGAGACGTAAAAAAAAAAGAATTGGATCTTTGTCGGAGAGAGAGGCTATTAATAGTGCCTTAATGAGCTTGGAGCTCAAATATACATTTTCCTTCCTCGGTCTCAAAACAAAAAAAGAGAAGAAAAACCTGTAACCATTTCTAATTAAAACATTTCAGATAGATGGTAAATAAACAGTAGGGAGTTACTGGCACTATCGTGTCAACTGTTTTTATTATGGCCTAAGCTTACGTGTCCAGTCCAAGCTCAGTTTCAGAATCAAAACGGTAAGTGGAGAAATAGCACAATCTCTGTCAATTCTCATAAGATCAGCAACATTCGAGCGCATCCCTGCACCTCTCCATGTACCTATCAGTCTGCAACCACCAGCCTACCTGCCAGTCAAGTATTGAGATAGAGAAATAACAGCTCACCGCTGTCTCCCCCTTTCCTCTCAGTCTGCAGCAAAGTTGCTTGAATGCTTTATAGGTTTTTTTGTTTGCTCACTTGCTCCTGTCTGTGTGGGTGCACTGTGTCTGTGCATGCAAGAAGAAATCGTTAACAAGAAGCTTAGTCAGAGAGGAGGTTTGCACTCAGGCCCAGGCGTCGCTGTCACTTTTACAAAGGAGCTCCAGCCCCGGCTGAAGTCTCCCCCTTCCTGCATCTACTAACCGCCCCCCTGAAATACATGACAGCTTCATTGGTCCAGGGGAACATCTGCATCGTGGGAGTTTGTGGGCAGAGACAGAGTAGAGGCAATGACATATTTACCGAACTGCAAGATGACCCTGCATTTAAGACAACGCCAGTAATCATTTGTTAAAATTTTAAATGTCAAGAATCTAATTATTGGAGGGTTTTCTTAAATTTGTCCACTACTTCCCCTACCCCCACTCCATCCCGACACTGCTGCAGAGGGCAAAGCAGCAGCAGGATGGCAGGCGGTGGGGAGGTGACACGGGGTATGTGGTAGGGAAGGCAGTGAGGGGTAAGGGGTGGAGGAGATCAGTAGTGAGGGGGTGGGGTCAAACAGCTTGACCCCTGCCCCTTGCTTTCCCCATACCTTGCCTCCTGCTGGCTCTCCCCCATGCCACTGCTGTCCCTCCAGGACCCCTTCAACCCCCTAACCTCTCCTTCTCCACCTGCAACCTTGGGCCCCCACCCTCCCACTTGCTCGGGCTCTGGCCTGAGGCACAGAACATGTTCATGCTCCCACCCGAGTCTGGCCTGGAAGCAACAGGAACAGCTCCTTGCAGCTGGAGCTGGGGCTGGAGCTGCCACATGCCTACCATTATTGCTACCAGGCCAGGCTGGAGCCGGAGCATGCTTTTTCCACGCTTCAGGTTGCAGTAAGGCTGGAGCCAGAGCTGCAGCAAGGGTAAGCGGCAGGGTTGGTGTGTGACGGAAAGGGGCCTGAGACTTGGGGGTGGGGGGGGAGAGGAGACAGGAGGCAGAGATGGTGGAGGCGCAGGCAGCAGCTGTGGCTCTGGCCCCAGGTTGTGGATGGATCTGTAGCAGCTGCCTGCCATCCCCCACTGCTGCCTCCTACTCAATTCCAAGATGAGAGGCTCCCCCACAATGTTATATGGGAAAAAGACCTTCAGCTTGGAACTGAGTAAATACAGTAATCAACCAGCTACAGTCAGGGGCAGTCCCCTGGGAGGCCACGAACATGAGGACTCAGACCTTGAACAGGACCGGTGTGGCAGGCACCACTGGGCTGCTCCACAGATGTGGTTCTCATCGAGGTATGCGCTGCAGTGGCTCCATCCACCCTCAGCTGCCAATGACGATGTGGTGACAGCTCAATATACTGCACACGTTTCAACACAGCCACCATGCCAAAATGGCATCCCTGCCATTTCAATCAGCAGCGCCGATTCAGACTTCTAGAGTAGGGTGCCTAGAGTACTGAAAAGACCTTCTAATGCCCGAGCCCACTGGGACCAAGCGTAACTAAGCCTTTGACAGGAGCTTGGCCAGTCTGCGACCTTCAGAGAGCAGGTCTGTGCCATCTCACCCCATCAGAGCAGCATCCAGGCCGTTCTAACCTCTTCATTGTCACCCATACCAGAGAGACGCCTGTGCTACCCCAGTCTGCCCCTAAGCAAAGCAGCTCCCACAGTGTTTTTGATGACACCATTACCATCAAAATGAACCGCTTAACCACAGCAGCTATTACACTTGTTCAACCTCAGACAAGATACTTAATTTCAACCACTGCCACAAGCACTTTGCAGGCTCACAGGGCCTGATTCCAGCTGTCAGTAATCTTCCTCTGCTCCCTGCTCTGCCTGCTGACGGGCGCTTGCTGCCTGGTGCCCGAGACGCTGACAAGAACTGACAGCAGGGTGCACGGGCAGGCGAAGGCAGCTTTCCTCCCTCTCCTCCCTAGTCACACGTGCCATTCATTCTAGATCAGGGGAAGGAGCGTGCAGTGCTTCCAGTCTGGTCAAGGAGGCGGCAAGGCTGCCTGGGATGAGGTGCACAGCTACTGCAGAGCAGTTCCTGTTAGAGCTGGCCCGTGGGCAGTGATGCTCCAGCATGTCCAGGAGAGGCTCAGTTAATCTGGGTTCCTCCCTCCTCCCCAAAGTCTTGCAATGCCCCCTGAGACACCAGTGCAGCTCACAATATATCCCACTGTCCGATGACATCTATAGTGGATTCAGGGCTCTATTTAGCAGCTGTTGACAAATTTCAATCAACTCACTAAGTCTCTCTCAGCAGTATGGGAGAGAGGTCAGGCATAAACCCTCCTCTCCATCTCACGGATGCACTCAGGGCTGTCTCCAAGCTTTGTCTGCAGACTGGCTGCTGAGTCTTCCTTGGTCTATATAGAAATATATTTATTGCACCGAATCCCAAGCTAACTTCTTGCTACCAGTGGGAACCGCTGACTTGCTATTCCTACATCACCTCCTGCCTGCAGCATTTAACTGAGTCATTCAGGTGCATTCTCATGCCCATCCCATTGAATCAGAAATACACGAGCTGAAATAAGCAGCAAGCTTCATTTTCTAAAGTATTCTCTTTCTGCAGCTGGAACTACCTAGGGAGCTCTCCCCACCTCCAATGCCCACTGGGTTTGATGTTCTGGAAGCACTTGCTGACAGCTCTGGCCTGCCTGTTTGTATGCTGGATAAAAAGAGCTGTCAGAAGATTTTCTGTAGACTGAAAAATTAAAAAAAACAAAAATCAGCAACCTTCCCCTGGTTCTTCTGAAAGTCCCAGGAAGACAGAAGGGGGGAAAGAGGGGAGTTTTTTTTGCATCAGCCTCAGATCCAATAAAAAAAAAAATATCTGCCATCTCTCAATCAGCAATTGTGAATGCAAAGAGAACTCCCCACTGAGGACTGGACCAAGCTCGGCTCCGTTGAGCACCTTAACTCCAGCCAGCAGCTCACACAGTCCCTTCTCTGTTATGCAGTTCACCAGTGTCCTTCCTCTCCTGCCCACCAAACCCAGAATGAAAACAAAATGATGACTTAAATTGCTACTGATGTGAGCTGGCTTCAGCGCCTTGCCTGAAGGATAAAGATCCCTAAGAATCCTCCAAAGAATCTGTGAGCACGGTACAACTAATGAAAGCCCTTCTGGCAGGCAGATGCTTAGTCTATATACCACACCCATTTTACAGGTAGACAAAACAAAGCCCCAAGCCAAGAGCGAGCACAAAGAACAGGACCCTGGAAAGTGCAGGCTCCTACTGCCCTAACCACCATGCCTCCTCTCCCAGAGCAGTATAGACACCAAAACTAGGAGCCCTAATGCCCAGTCCAACAGCTGGATTATCTCTGATTTAATGTTAAAAAGGAGTGAAAGAGAAGAAGAAGAAGGCTTAGAATAAGAAAGGAATCATTTCCTTGACTCTTAGAAGACACTTCTGAGATTAGAGACACCAAATTACTTGCCCTCTTTGGCCTAAATTAATTGTTTTTAAGTAAGGGAACTCCTTCCCCTTCTCCTCTGCCCCACCCAGAACGGTGCCCTAATTGCTTTGCTACTGATCACCTTTGTGCAGGTTACAAGGCGCTCTGCTTTATGAGCTGCCAAGAAAGGCTAATGAACTCAGTGAGTGTAAAACAGCTTTGTAAATTGCCCACCTTTATTACATTAGATGCAAATCCAAATCACTTTCTGGCAATCAAGCTCTCTCCATGGAAAGTCCCCTCTATAGAAGCGTGAAAAGGAAATGGCCGTTACTAACCATTATGGGTAATGAAATGAAAGAAATCGCAGGAAGGAGAAATAAAGTAACCCCCCATGCAGGAAACACAAGGGGGGCCCCAGGTAAAGGTATGCACAATATTATTACTAGAAGTGTCTCTGCTCCTGGAAGCTGCCCCTGCTGATGGATCCACTAGTTTTGCTGGGTTTTTTGTTTTAGTTTTCTTGTTTTGGTTTGTTGGGTTTGGTTTTATTTTATTTTTTTTGTAAGTATTTGTGGCCTTTGTCTTTCCCCAGGTGCC
>NW_005841952.1:2648290-2659196 GCF_000455745.1 Alligator sinensis
GTTCAACAAGGAGAAATGCAAAGTGCTGCACCTAGGGAGGAAAAATGTCCAGCACACCTACAGCCTAGGGAATGACCTGCTGGGTGGCACGGAAGTGGAAAGGGATCTTGGAGTCCTAGTGGACTCCAAGATGAACATGAGTCGGCAGTGTGACGAAGCCATCAAAAAAGCCAATGGCACTTTATCGTCACTTTATCGATTCAGAGTCACCGTGGCTTGAAATGCTGTTGACTCTGGTGGAGCCAAGTCCAATTAACTATGTGATAAATCACAAGCCTGTGGCTTTGGAATAATATCAGTACCTGCTAAAGTCTTGTTCAAAACTGTGATTTTGGAAACCTGTGCTAAAATTTGCGGTCGTTTAAAAAAAAATTAAAAAAAAAAGGTAACGTGCATCAATTCTGGATGAGCTAAATGCATGGGCGCTATGTGCAAATTGCTACAACCATGTTTAATTCCAAGGTCATTGTTTTCAAAGTAGCTCCTCACTTCTGCATGCCCAGGGAGAGCAGTCTGACAGTGAAGAGAGGGGGGCGGGGCTGCTGGGGGGAAAATGGGGGGTGGGGATCAGACAGCTACCTGACCCTCCAGATTTATTTTCCCTGCTGTAGTAGTGGGAGGGGGACAAATTCAAGGCAAACCTCCAATAACTAGAGTCTATACCTGGAAAATTATAGCAAATTTCTATGTTTTTCATGTATAGAATCTACTTATTGAGGGTCGAGTAAGTATGGAAATCCCTAAAGCCTGGGAGGTCCCCATCACTCTTGTAGCTGTGGACACATAGGTAACCTCCATATCTTGGAGAAGAGTGAACTGGAAGTCTGGCTCCCGTCTGGGAAAATTTCCACTCCTGGACAGGCGTGACAGTGTGTGAGAGTGCAAGGAATAGGGTGCTTTAGCACCAAGTTATATTAACTTTCCAGTCTTGCAAAAAAAGGGTCTGCTGGGGTCTGAGTCAAGTTCACAAGGGGAAGGGAAAAGATTTTATCCAAGTCAATTGAAACCAATTATGAGCTCATCACTTCAAAATCAATTCCTGGGCACAGAGCTCTACTGTACAAGAACAGAAATTGCTTCTTCCAGAGAACAACAGAGGCCAGAAACCATAAGACAAGACTTATATTTTCCAGCTGATTTATAAAGTTATCACTTTGTGCCTCTATTTGAATGTGACGCATGAACTGCTTAACTGGTTTGAAATAATAGCATAAAATGAGGGGATTTATTTATACAACTTTAATGATATCCAATAAAAATTATTGTTATATTCTTAATTAGGACAAGCCATGTTATGAATATTTGAGAGACGTTGCTGCTTGGAATAAATAATACAAGGCCAACTTTGCATTGACTTGGTACTATATCTTCCATTAATGTCCTTTGAGGACTGAGTTCATAAAAGCCCCATGATATATTACAACACCCTGTGCTGATACATGATAGGAATCTTGCTGTTTTGACAGTGTTTGTTTAATTTGCCCAGGCAAATAGTGGAGCTATTGTCAATGTTATTTAGCTCAAGTTGTCTCATATGTTGAGCAAAATAAATTGTCATTACAGGGCAGTATTTTATA
The DNA here is from genome assembly GCF_000455745.1 of Alligator sinensis. Taxonomy (NCBI): domain Eukaryota; kingdom Metazoa; phylum Chordata; order Crocodylia; family Alligatoridae; genus Alligator; species Alligator sinensis. The sequence continues at coordinate 2,649,868 of NW_005841952.1, forward strand.
GCTAGGGTATCTGAGGACTATAAAACTGCATTTCCAAATGATAGCAATGGGATCGCCTCAGCTTGTAAACAGTTCCTTTCTGGTTTTCTCTATGATCAGGGGGAATATGGAGTATCATTATTAATGTTATTTATTACTTGTAATATAGAAGGAGTGCTTTGAGGCTTGAAGTTAGGGCCCCGTTACACTAGGCATTGTACAGAAGCAGCCGACGTTCCCTAACAGTCTAAGCAGACAAGACAAAGGATTGGAGACAATACTGCCCCATTTTATGGATGGAAACTGTGCAACTGGGAGATTAAGTGTCTTTTATTCAGACAGGTGGTGACAAAGCCAGGATCCAAGGGTTGGAAGGGAACTTAGGTGCAGCTACATGTGAGCTTTAATGTGCAGTAGCCTATTTTACTGTGCATTAAAGCATCACGTAAAATTGTGCTATTATGCGAATGCACAGTAAAACAGGCTATTGTGCATTAAGCGTCACTCAAAAACCATGCACATTCATTACTGTGCATTAAGGTAGCCTAACAGTCTTTTGTCTAGTACCTCACACTGGAGGTACTAAATTTAATGCACATTAGGAAAAACACCTTAATGCACACACAGATGCACCCCTTGATGGGCATGTATTCTGTGCTCCCGCCCCTGTCCCCAGCATGAAGGCAGGATGCACTGATCCGACTCAATCCCAAACAGACATCTCTCTGACCTCTTCTTGAAACCCCCCAAGGAAGGGGCTTCCACAGCTTTCCTGGACAGCTTGTTCCATGTCTTTTTGTCCTAGCAGTAAGGATTTTTTCTTCTCATGCTTAAATCTACTTTACTGCAGTTTAAACCCACTGCTTCATGTTCTCTCCTCTTCAGTAGTTGAGAACAATTGCTCTCTTGACTTCAGGCAGCCTTCAAACATTTTAAAACTGCTATCATGTCCCCTCTCAATCTCCTTTTCATCAATTTAAGCAAATCTACTAGTTCCTGGACTCACTGTTGTCATAAGACAGTGTCATAACCAGGAGACAAACGTTCCTCTCAGAATACACAAAAATTTGCCATTTCTTCTGCCAGTGATTCTTGTTCTGTAGCTCAAATGAGTATTCCCTAGAGTTACAGACAGATGAATAAATTAGATCTGCTGAAAAGGTGAAGGACTTACTACATGTCAGCTGAAGCGCAGTAGATGTTTCGAATGCCTTGGACTGTCCCATGGCAAACGGAAGCTAAACAGTTAGCAGGTGGTGGTTTCATTAAGGGTTAAACTGCCCTGATTTGGCCTCCGCTTAGGATAGAAAAGAGAAGATCTATAAAGCACTTACCACAGATCACCTGACACTTTAAATCTTCTCCTCCTCCTCTCCTTCATACTCTGCATAAGTTGTCCATCTTCACGGTGAGGGTGGCCAAAATTTGGAAGGGGCTTCCAAGGGCGGTGGTGCTCTCCCCTACCTTGGGGGTCTTTAAGACAAGGCTGAACAGGCATCTGGCCGGAGTCATCTGACCCAGCCCTCTTTCCTGCCTAGGCAGGAGGTCAGACCCGATGATCTGTTGAGATCCCTTCCAACGCTAGCATCTATGAATGCATCGCTGTCCCCATCTGAGAAGCACAAGCTATTTATTGTGTCATTGTTTCTGTTCTGATTTGATGACTGTAACTTCTTGAAATGAGGCTTCCAGTCTGAACATTCATGCTAAGCCAAAAATTTGCTTTCTGTGAATAGTCTCCAACATCCATTTGAAGTTTCCTGCATTTTTTTCATGTTCCTGTCAGCAAAAACTGCTGATGTGAATATATTAAGGTAAAATATTCTTCAATCCTGTAGCCCATGACTTCCAAGAGACCAGTTATGTCAGATGCCCAACTTGAGACATCCTGAAGAAGCCTCATTTTCAGCACTTTCTAGAAATCAGACCATGAAAAAACAAAGGACTCTGAAGCATGACACACTTTTGGGAAGTCTTGAGCCTTGTAAGTGCAGAACTCGGTCTGAAAAACTGAGGATCATTCTTTTAAGAATCATAAAATGCAAGTGAAAAAGCAGGAGTGGGGTCAAATACTTCTTCAGTCCTCGTGAATGATTCTGTGTTCAGGTTTAATTAGAGTTTTGGACAAAAGATTAGGTGGGTTCATATTTTAACCGATTTGGTTTACCTGCCCATTATGTTTGGAACAAGAGTAGAGATTACAGCAGTTAGAGAGGTACTCCAGTAGATACTGTGCAGCTTAGAGCCATTTCACCAACAGAACCCCTCCACCACCCCAAATGAATAAATAAGCTATGTACATAGTCCTGCTAAGTCTCTTTAGCCTAAACGTAGAATTTCACAGCTCTCCGAAGACCCTTCACAATACTTTACAGTGCTACGTTCAACAACCTTGGTTCATGAACAGGAAATCCCTCTGCTAATGCTTCAATTTATGCACGCTTATTATCTTATTAATGCTCTCAACTTGAACAAAAATAATAGTATGCTCAAGGAAGTGAGGGATGATAGCATCAGTTGGAGTTGGATGTGGTGCTGGCTCCAAGATATGCAGACGTTGCCCATGCAACTGTGCCACTGTATATTACTCTTGACTACCAGCACCTTCAGGGTTGGGTGGACCTCCAGAATCCACTGATACAATCCCTTCCTAGGCTGTTATGTTCCTGGCTATCCTCACCTTGTATAACACAAGGTGACATAACCCAGAAATGCAATCCTCCCTGCTGTTCCAAACAGCACTGATGGTGTCCCTCAGTCCTGAAAGGCCTGGGGTCCGGGTACCACACAGCTCTGCCACTGGACACTTCTCCAGCTCGGAATCACACCTTGTTGTTTTAGTTTTGAGCATCTGTTTTCACAATTGCCCATTTTGCAGTTTTCCAACCTAGGAAAGCATTTAAGAAGGGACATGGCTGAGGTCTCCAACTAGTTCACTTGAGACGTCACCCATACTCCTCTTTGGAGAGACTGAATGGCAAGTTTTGCCAGTTTCTTGAGAAATTCCTGAGCTTCCATAATGGCTCCTACTATCATTCACATGTCTGTAGCACATCCCACATAGACATCCTGAAGGTACTTCGGTCATAGCCTCTCTATCATCCACCTTGATGGGGTGGAGAGGCTTGCATGTACCAATGCTTGTATCAATGACCCTAAGAGCAAGAGTCTTGCACTCCTAGTAGGGTCACCCATGACCCAGGAGTCTTATACTCCTAGTAGGGTCACCCATGGTGATAAGATCAAAGATGAGGTATCAGATAAAGAGCAGTTCAACACCACACAAAGACCTCCATGGTGAAGCAGGTGGATCAGCAAGGCCCACTTTTCAATGGCTTTAAAGGTAGATGAAGGCAGCAGTGGAAGATTAACCTCAGTTGTCTTGGACCTCCTTGCCACTGGACACAAGTCTCTCCTCAGCCAAGATCCATGCTGATGATGATGTGCAATGGCTACCTCATGTAAAATCAGCCATGCATAGGCTTCTTCCACTGGCATGGGAGTGATCATCCTCAATTGTGAGGGATCGCCAATGATGCCAATCCTCCAAAAGGTAGAGCGCTCATATGGTAGTGGAAAGACCAAGATCTAGCCCAACCGCGCTTGCAGAGCTGGAGAGAGTCATTTCACCTCTCTGCACCTCTGGCTCCCTTCCCACTATTTGATTTTAATCCAATGAATTTCTGAAACAGAACATATAATACTGTTTCCTCTGATAACAGGGGACTGGACTTCAGTGGCCCAGGTGATCCTCTGCTGTCTTATGTTACTAGTGCTTTAGGACCCCTCTGAGGTAGGTATTACTGTTGCTATTGCAGATAAATGATAGAATGGAGAGGTTAAATCCCTCTCTCATTGTGCCAGAGGATGTTGGTGTCTAGAACAGGATTATAATTCAAATCATGAGGTTTTTCACTTGTATAAAGCAAAAAATAATCCTGCACCCTTCTCATGTTCTCCAATTGGAAAGGAAATCCCACAATATGCCAGTAAAGCTAGCATTCCTGTCCCCATTTTACAGATGCAAAAATAAGGCACAGTAAGAACAGAGTGGGAATCTGCAGGAGTGCTGGAAACAGAGCCTAGACCTCCCAACTTCCAGCCCAGTGGTTGAATGCTCAAGCCACTGTAAGCCCTAAAGAGCTGCAAGCATATAGCAGCTGTGGTAGCAGTGCCTTCCCAATGAAGGAGCATACGCTCCATCAGCCTCATAGGACGCATCTGGACACTTTCTGATCGGTTCATGCAGCTCCCTGACTGACACCAGCAGAGCAAGGCAGATTCCAGGTAAGCAGAGGAGGATCACAGCATTAAAGCTGTTTGTCTTGGCATCCTAAAGCCTATTTCTAAAAGTAACATTATTTCCACCCCCCGTCTCTCTGCCTGGCTAATAAAAAGCAGGGGAAGGTGGGTGATAAAGGCCTGTGATCCCCATTCAGTGCAGCATCTGAGAGACTTCAATAGCTGAAGACGTACAAGTTCTCCCCCAACCTTTCTCCCACTCCCCTTCCCTTTAAGCTCAGTGTCAAGCGAGGTTTGACTTTTTAAAAGCATCCCTTAGCTGGGGAGCTCTCTTTGAATGACACTGACAGAAGGGAGAGAGAATGCAAATGGGAGAGAAAATGCAATGTGGGAACCTGCTCAATTTAACTGAAAAATAACTCATTTGGCAGGAATCGTTTAGAGAAATAAATGCCGTCAGAGCCAGAAGTCAAACAGTAAATAAGCCTTACCCAATTTAAACTTGTAGCTGCTTAAAAACATCCTTCACAGTAATGTGCTGCTTAAGCACTTAGGAAAATTGCCAAGAGGTGTCAAAATAGTGAAAAAAAGTCTAGAAATAAAATAAAATTACATGCAAACAAATCCCCCCTTATCTCCTGCAAGCATCTCTGCCCCATCCCTGGGACGGTTCTACGTTGCATGGCAGAGAAAGATCCATCTCACCCACGTGCATGCAGGATGAGCTCTTCCTTTCATTCAGACTTGGGAGAGTCAGGAGTAAGTCTGTTTTTCCAGGTCTCAATGTTTCATCCCTCGTCTTGGAGTAGTTGGAATCTCAACTCCTAAACTCCCATAATGCAATTTTTTGCCATGAGCAGAGAGAGGTTGCTAGCCATGTTAGTCTATAAGGCCATCTCTACCTTGCCTGCCTGGATTGACTATAGTATGAGTGACATCAGGACACTGCCCTTTGTTTCTCACGGGAAAAATTAGATCAGATTAGGGCAGCAGGTGTGTTTATTGGTTAAACCATTCCATTTGCATGGCAAATACAGGAATACTTTTCCATTTCTGACCCTGATCATGACCAGAAAAATCATTCATTCCCCTTTTGTGTGTTTATTTCCTTTTAAGGAGTTTATTTTTTTCCAAACCATTTTAAAGAAGTGATTCTCAAAGGGAGTGTGCAGAGATGTTGGAGGTGTTTGCATTAGCTTAAGAGAATGAGTCTGGGGTCTGATTCTGATTCTGGCCCTTTCAAAGGCAGGAACATGTCTGAAGTCCTCAGTGATGCCGGAGATCTAGAATAAATTACCCTCACTATCTTTAGGATTACAGTAGGAACCGTCCTAGTTACGGACTAGGGTTGATAGTTAAATTAAAGTGGAGTTCCGGGGTTAGTGTTAAGAGAACTGCAACTGGGCAACGGGATGAGGGACTTCGGCAAGCTGCAGGCCACTCATGAGCATCTGAGAAAATGTTAAGAGGCAAATGTGAGCCAGAGTGATACAGAAATATTATCTCTACTGCTCAACTAGCAGCAATAGAGGAAGGTTGATCCAATTTGACAATGATGGTAAAGTCTATAATAAAGGCTATTAGGCTACACTAGCATTTGCGATGATCCTTTTATCAGCTAAAAGGTACTTAACCTGAAAACCTGCTCCACACAGTACGAGCACCTCATTTTCAATGGACACGCACCAGCTATGAACTGCTTGGCACTCAGCCTCCCAGATTTTCTTGAAGAACAGACACACTCATTGACAAAACATGTCAAGAGTCCCAACGTCTTTGACCAAAGGTTACAAAATAGGCATCTCCTACATCGCAGAGCTACTCCATTAGCCCCAAATTCCTTATACCTCTGAGAGTGGTAGAGGCTTCCAGTTCAATTGTCCCTTGCTGTTGATTTATTCTGATCTATATGTATGATGGGGGTGGAAGGGTGAAAACAGGCAGCTTATCTTATAAAACACATTTCGTCCATGAAACATAAAGTATTATGGCACCTGATTTACATAATAAGCAGCCCAGAAATGTTGCAAGCCGTGTAACGGTCTCTTACAAAGATACATCGGAAAGCAGCTGAAATAAGTGAAATAGTTACGGTGATTATTACGGTCATTATAAACAAGTCAGACTGAATTCAGCTCCATAAATAATGTTGTAGTCAGCCCACACCATGCATAGCACTGAACAGGAAAGACACAGACTGGAGGAACCGTTTCTACAAGACGTGTATGTAGGCCTGGCTGATTCAGTGCATCAAAAGTTGGGCTGGGCAACATTTTTTTGGATGAAAAACTTCTTTGCCAAGAAATGCCGTTTCAGGGCAGCCAAAATAATTCACAGCATTCAGCCCCAATTTACAAGTAGTTTTAACCAAAAAATACAGCGGAGAGGAGAAATTTTGAAAATGTCAAAATGTTTCTTTCGACATTTTCAACCTGGAACGTCTTGTTTTAAAATTCATGTTTAAACTACCAGTGATTCAATGAAGCAACTTGTTCACACTAAAAATCATGTTCAAGTTCTGGCTGCCCAACAACAACAAAATAATGTTATCATTTGCACGGCCCTAGGTGTCAGTCCCTTAGGAGCTTCAGTGCATGAAGGGGACACAGACTATGGGACCCCACTCTCCTTGAAAGAAAATGAGCTGCACCCATCCAGCAGGGTTAGTCTGTAACAGAAGTATTTGTGCCCAGTTAACATAGGATGCAGGGCATGAGCTGATTTATGCTGCTTGAGAGCTTCAGGGTATTTAATAACTTGAGGCTGGCTCTCCCTCACTTGCTTATGCTACCCGAGTTGTACTGGGGGAAGGAGCTCCCATTTCTTCCTTTCTGTTCAACAAGAAAGCCTGCACCTGCTCAGCCGCTTAGACAGAGTGGAGCTGATTCATATTTTTAAAAACTACACACAAATGCTAATGTAGAGCTTGGCTGTTCTGTAACCAGCTTATGGAATAGACAGCTATACATGAGCCCAGACCTAGGTTTTTGCAGAAACCTCAATTCTCCCTGGACTTTTTATAGAATCAGGATCTCAGTTTTGGCAGCCGCAGTCACAACTCTTGAGGCGGGCTCCCGTGAGAATTGACTACAGTGGCTGAGGATAAAGTGTCTATTTGGTTGCCTTAAACTCTTATTCTATAACCAATGCTTTATTTGCCTTACTTGTTCTCCCCAGCTGCTGGGGAAATGCTTGTTTTTCACTTCTATCTGCAGATCTGCACTTGTTTGTTTTGTATCCTGCTCCCAAAACCTTGTAAATCTCATTAATTTAATCAGCTGCAAAACCCAAAGGCAAGGGCCTGGTTATTCTTCACTGCTTTACAGACCGCATCGCTGGGAAAGTACAGACACCACCAGTTTTTTCCACTAAGTTCCTGAGACTACCAGGAAGCTGTATGTAGGCAAAATGGTGGATATGAGATTGGAAAGAAAGGGCATGTGCAAGAGATACAAGTAACCTCCAACATTTAACCATCTTCTCAATTTATTATACTTCCTGCAGTGCTTGCTATTTGCTATTTCTATTACAGCAATATAAGAGAACCTCAGCCTTAAGCCTGGATCCTACTATGCATCTGAGATTAATACACAGGTAGTATGACGGAAAAGAGAGAAAGGTATCCAATGTCTAAGGCATCATTGAGACAGAAGCTAAATTATGAATACCTTAAGACAGTTAGAGAGTCAGATGACATATCTTGCTTCATTAAAACGCATTTCCTTTATTATCAAACTTCCTATGTCTAACCAGAACCTCAGCACTTCCTTGCTGAAAGTAGGAGCTGGTTTTGTGGGGCGTGCACTGCATTTTAAGACCATCTCTCCTCCCCAGAGTCACTTTTTAGCCCCCTTGTAATCAGATTATAAAGCTGGCTCCATTATAACCACTCATGCTACATCATGTTTAATCAGATGCAAATGTATGCGATTCATTTAGCTATTTGCATAATAAATGTTTCTGTAAAATGTCTTTGCCACTAACTCCCAAATGTTTTGTTATTAATTATGTTTTGCAAAAACTGGAGGAAAAAAATGTGGAATGTTGGTTATTTGTGCTGAAAAATGCATAAACCGCTGGCAGGTTCTGCATACCCAAGTCCACGTTAGTATGTACGAACCTGGCTAGGATCTAGGCATTGGGGCTGCATGGCCAATGGATGCATGGCCAACAGATGCAAGTGACGCCAACCAAGGAGAGAAATCACTGGGTGTTACCTTTTACTGCCACTTGAGTAAGAAGATCTGAAACTAGGGAGGACTGTTAATTTGAGTTGATTGTGACTTGCTGCTGGTAGTAGATGCTAGAGTACAGTCTCAAAGTCATCTCTGGTTCCCAACTGCCCCCTTCCTCTAAAGGCAGGTAACAACTTTTTAAAGCATGACTGTTAAAATTCTCAGTGGACAAGTCACTCGTGTGCCACAGAGTCGTGTCCAGGATAGATGTAGCCCACGCCAATCTTGTATAGCAAGTGGGAAAATATCTGCAGCATTTCGCAGGTCATCAGTTCCCAGGACACCAAGTAAGTTCCCCATGGGGGCTGGTTCCTGTTGTGGAAGGGTGCCTAGTGTCTTTCTTGTCTTCTCCATAATTTACTAGCAGGCAGCCAAGACAGAGGATAAAAATGCTGATCTGGGATCTGCCATCTTTCATGTGTCCCAGCCAATTTCTTATTTCTGTGCTGCCTTTTGCTTCCATGTGGATAGCTTTCCTGCTCATTTGCTCTGCTAAAAATGCTTTTCTAGCTCAGGGAACCCATATGGGAGCCACCCCTTTTACTGAAGAACCCTAAGCTGCTAGGAAGGGTGCATGAATAAAAGGGTAAATCTGGGCCCTTTGAGAGCATCCCTGGTTACTTCTTGGGAGTGGATTAAAGTCATTTTCCTTCTGATATATGATGTATCACCTTCAATTACAAGCAGAACCAAAACTCTCCTGGCCTTGTATCCAAGCCATCACAATGTTTGGTTTCACAGATACATCAGTGGGCTCCCTTACACCGGTTTTACGTTGGTGTAACGCCACTGAATCTATATTGATACTGGTGCAAACTGAAGGGGTATCTGAGCCAGCACTGCCACATCCTACGACATTGGGTATCAGCCCAT
>NW_005841952.1:2659280-2661210 GCF_000455745.1 Alligator sinensis
AGCAGGAATTTGGGCCTTATCTTGGACATATAGAGTAATCGCTGCATTATGCAAAGCTTTCAGCAGTCCCTGGCACTTGAATGGACCACATTCCTGAAATTACTGGGTAGTTGCCATGTGATTAAGTGATCCACAGTATGTAAGTAAAGATGGACTTATGCCCTTTAACACAAAGCATTACCCTACCCAACCAGTTCCAGCACAAAGGAACTAGGCTTATCCACAAAAGTGCGTGCAGAATAACCTAATTAGAAGACCAGTATTGTCAGGCTCCAGTTTCTTCTGCCCGCAATTGTTCACTTGTCAATGTTTCTCTTGCATTATTCACAAGAATGGATACATTTACCGCGCTCCTTTCCCAAAAGGCATGCGTTCCCTTTCCTTGTGCAAACAACGATAAACAGTAATTAGCCTAATACTATCAACCACCTTTTCAATCTGCCTGGGTTTCTATTGCAAGTATAATGTTAGAGAGAGTAATATCAACACAGAACATCAAAGCAGTTACCTGCGTTGCTACGCACTGCAGCTACGGCAGCTCTCAGCTAAGCAGAGTTGAACTGGATCACTAAACTTGGATGGGAGACTTATAGGGAAAATGCATTTGCTCCTGAAAGGGGCATTGATAATTCAGTAGGTGAGAGCATTGAAGGCCCCACTGACACACCGCATACTAGCTGGGAGTCTGGCATAGGTAATAATAACTTTCTGCTCCCACAAGCTAGGGCTACAGTTCTCCCGGCTGGTGGAGCAATGCTGCTTGCTGCCCCAGCAGTGGCGGCGCTTGGACAAACGCTACACATGGAAATCTGTATGAAATGCTGGTGTGTCCATTTGCTTGGGACATGGTACATCCTCCTTGCACTACGCACAGAAGCAGGATGGTCGAATGACCACGTCACAGGCTTAGCCTCGCCAAGAGCTTGGTCCAATTCCTGGCTCTGCCTCTGTCCAACCCTGCCCAGGTTGCATCCCTTCCCTACCTCAGTCTCCTCATGTATAAGAAGTGGGTGATAGCCACCTACCTCGCAGGCAAAGCGAACTTTTATGAGATAGCCTCTTGAAGATCCCCAGGTGAGGGTTTTTTCATAGATTTCATAGTCATTAGGGCTGGAAGGGACCTTGAAGATCATCAAGTCCAGCCCCCTGCCCCAGGGGTGCACTAAACTCCATTCATTCATTTTAGGCACCCTGGGCTGGTGCAAAAAAAATGTATTTCCTTGTTTGCTTTCTTTCATAGTTAAAGAGCTCAAGCATCTCTACGTGACAAAGCTCGGGGGTGAACTGAGCATGGCTGGGGGAGAGCAAAGGAAGAAAGGGACCTCCTAGAGCAGAGACACAGCTGCCTCTTGTTTGTCTACTCCCCATAAGTCTCTGGTTTTTCTTTATCACTCTGGGCTGAGCCAACAGCATCCAAGGGCAGTAAGGAAGAGATATTAAATATTAAATTGTCTTTAGTATGCTGATTCACTCGAGACCAAACTTGGGAATCAGGCCAGCGTGTCTGGAAGAAAGCAAGGAGCTGCCGTCAGGAGCACACTCCAGCGGAACCGAGTCCTGACAGCTCTTTCTCGCTCTCTCGTTCTGGGCCCCCAACAACAGAGCCCGAGCTGTGGCAGGGAGCTGCTTCATGAACCCAGCCCATGAAATATTCACAATCTTTTCAGTAACCGTTTGCAGAGTTCCATGGGGAGGGGGTGGAAACGAAAGATTATTTAAAACTGCTGTTCATAGAGGAGAGCCTTTCCCCTCTGGGGTTAGGCAGTGCTTCTGGGGCACCGCTTCCAAAATCCACCTGCTCGTCTCCTGCACATCTCCTCCATCAAGTTAATGAATTATGGAGGAGGGCACGAAGTGCCTTTCTATTCCACATGCAGATGGGAGGGGGGAGAGAAGAGGGGCTCTGCAATCAGGCCGATGTTGCTGAACC
>NW_005841952.1:2661241-2701153 GCF_000455745.1 Alligator sinensis
CAGTTCAGGGGTGAAAGCCCCTCTTTTTTCCTCCGACAGCACTTCCCATTAGAGGTCCTCCTGGATGGAGCTGGCTGTTCCACTTTCAGTTGCTGACAGCCCATCTGGAGGAACAAGGAGGATCAGCGGGGATGTGAAGAGAAAGGGACCAGGGTGCTTTAAGTGCCAACTAAAGCTAAGCACTGCTAATCCCAGTCCTTACGGCCCAAGCACCCACAGGCTCTGTCAGCGGAGACTGATTTAATAGGAACTGTCCTGCCATATTGACCAAACTCTGCCTTTTAGTTGTCCAGCACCCCATCGGTGTCGTGTTTAAGCAATACAGACTCCGCAGCTAGGCACACATGAATGCAACATATGATGTTAGTCTCCAATAAACCGTTTGACAGTCTCACACTTTCCAATGTGCAGAACAAGTGTATTTTAAATGAACAGATGTATGATTTCCTGAGAGCCGCGCAGGTTTGAGTCTGCTACCAAGTTTCATTTCATAATCCACCGCTATCATTAAAGACGGAATAAAATTTTCATCTGTGCTGCTACACTATATTAAGGAGCCTTCATCCAAAATACTAAACATTTCGTTATCTAAGAGACCCCAGAGCCCTTTAAGATTTTTACTTTTTGGCCTTTGCAACAAAATTATGCCATGCATCCCAGTCCAAAATCCATGAATGCTGTGTGCCATTTGGTTTATTGTTTGAGGCTGTTTCTCCGTCGATAGTTAAAAGAGACGTGTAGCTAAAATAAAGCTTCATATATGCAGTGTTTCAAGCTCCAGATTCTGTAAACAAGTTTTATACCCTCAAAAATGTATTGAGCACAAGACATATTATGCATTTTAATTCACAAGGAAATCAACTGAACTGGATCTCTTTATATCTCTTGATTGCTAAGAGCTATTCCCATAAAAAAGTCTTTTAAAAAATACTTCAAGCCCTACTTATTAATCAGAATCACATCCCATCCATAGAAATCTGACTTTAAAAAAAAAAAAAAAGTATGCATGTGTAACTACATACACACGAGGAAATTCATTCACAACCAAAACGCTGTCAGCTCTTGGGAGAACACAGGAGCTGTTCAATGAGTCACAAACACCCCAAGGTAATGGGGGGGTGGGGACCCAGGCATTACCATACCCAAGAAAGCCAAAGAAAACTTGGGCCATAGAGGACCCCCCCCCACCTATGTATTACAGGAAGTCCAGCACACATGGGGGCAGCATGCTGGAAAAAGAGAGAGAGCTGATTTGTATCTTGTCAATTAAATATTAACGCCTCTGAATAAAGGAACACGCTGCGACCGGGAACACAAGTAGGAAGTGGAAAACAAAACATGAATTCACTGAAACTGCAAGGAGGGTTTACATGCGGGATGCACAGCTCCCCAAGCAGGAGCCTGGCTAGAGGAATGCAGCTAACATCCCTCCCGCGTGAAGAATTCCAGGGCTCCTTCCATAACAAGAAATAAGGATTGTTATATTTTCTCGTGTCCAAAAGTTAACACCCTGGATATAGCACAACCTCACTCCCCAGGGCAGCAACATGCTGGCTATTAACTCTGGGTGAAGCATGACACCTCTTGAGCTCCTAGTGCCATTTAGTGATGTCCTTGAAGCTTCCCTGTCCATGTAGTGACTAGATTGTGAACACAGCTTGGGGTTTTATGGCTGTAGGTGAGAAAGTAATAGACTTGCCATCCTTAAGACTACACAGAAGGATATTCAAGCCTCTGGGAATGGCTAGTTCCCATTATTCACACCTGTCCTCTGTTTGATCTCCTCAACATCTGGACATGAACATTATGAAGAGTGAAATTAGTATAAATTGCCCCCATAAATAATGACTTTATTTCCCCCTATTGCTAATTAGCAGAAATAATATAATGACTTTTTTTTTTTGTTAACAAGGAAACAGAAGTTACTTAAACGTGCAATTATTCAGTCAGCTATTTTCAAATCATAAATATGTATTTGCTTTGAGTTACAGAGTTCAAATGATACTTAGGAAAACGCTGCACCATATGGAAATGTGATTAACATATCAGAACATTACATCATGCCAGAGTTTTTTTAATGACTGCTGCAGCCAGGTGTTTGCAGTAAGAATTAATATCTAATAAGGCTCTCCCGTTAATTCTTTGTATCCAAAGCAAAGAGCAGCCCATTTAGCATTTCCCATATGTATTATAGCATAGTACTTGCCAACTCAAGTTTCTCTCTTCTATTTTGCTGCTGTTTCTTCAGCGCACATACTGGATGCATTGCACAAAAGAAGCAGAGATAGGGGCTCCACTCCAAATCATTCAGGATCTTATATACAGTGTAATGCACTAAAAAAAAAAAAAGGGTCAAGATCAGGAATCAAAAAGGCTTTTAAGGAGATAGGCAGAGGGAATAAGTGGCATGGTAAACTTTTGAAAGACCACTGAGCCTGGCTCACTTACCCTGGCACAAGTCTGGAGTAAACCCATCAAAGTCAATGAAATTTATGAGGATTTTCTCCACTGTAACCAAGCAGAAATTTGCCGGAAGGTTTTTATGAGCAAATCAGGCTGAGATGCCCTTTTGATAGCACATGATGCTGTGTTTTATTAGCCTTCTGTTTGCTTCATCCTGCTGGCAGGGGCGCACGTTTACAGACAGTCCCTCTCCGATGCGTACGTTAGATTCTCTGTGACATAATGACATTCAGTTTGTTGCTTCTCAAGGCTCTTTTTGAATTGATGGGACTATCTGGAGTCCGAATCCTTTTACCCTGAACAAAAAGTGTAGAGATCAGTTCCTATACTGAACCAGCCATATCCTATTTGACATTGGCTAGAACCTCAACAAAACTGGTAAGATTCAAACCCCCGAGCCAACTTCTATGAGAATGAACAGAAACCTTTCCACTGACATGAGAGTTTCACTAGGCTCCACGATCGCCTTCTCTGTCCCAAGGAAATTGTAGATTAGGAGGCAAAGCGAGGGAGAGACAGAGAAGCATCCGGCAGGAAACTCGTGGACAGCAACACACACTTTGCAATGTCACATCTTAACAAATGATGCAGGTTGTACTTTGCAAGGTTTCACTCGCCCACATTTCCTTAGCAGCCACAATGATGGATCAAGATGGAAACATTACAATCCAATGTCAAGACATCATGATCCACTTCCTAAAAATTACAAACAATGCACCACACCCCAAGCACTGATCAAATGGCTCTCTGGCGCACAGCTGGGACCATGGCAAATTCTCCCATGACTGGGACTGCTCATTTCCAGGATTTCAATTCATACCTATTTCAGGTCAAGGATGTGCAATCATTATTGTAAGTCAGGATGGAGCTGACTCCTGACTTCTTGATTTACTCTATTGCTGTATTTTCCTCTCCCTTTGTAAGAACAATTTATCCAGCTCTCCTGCACAATCCTGAATACTTCTATTAGGTCACCTTGTATTCTAATAAGCGACTGTACTGTACTCAACCTTTCAGCATGACACAGATTCTTAAAGCTGCAATTATCTTGGCTGCCCTGAATTACTCCCGTTTTGGAGCGACACGATTCCTCCTTTAACAAGCAGGTATTTGTGGGTCTGATTAAAGGCAATACCCTTGTGGGCAGTAAAGACACAGAGTTTGTTTTGATGTCGTAAGGATTAGTTATTTGAAGGACAGTGGAAGCTGCTGCCTTGGCCTGTCTTCTTTCATCAGTAACCATCAGCTCCAAACATACCCTCTTAGGTAAGTCACACTTTATCTTGGAAGTTGAGAGAAAGACAGCACCACTTCTAAGATTGGTGATGAACCAGCTTTAAATTCTCCTCCACCTCCCACCATACACATTCAGACACCCCCCTGCAACATGCTGGCTCCGTCTTTCATTTCTGCTTTTACCTCCCCGTTCCCCAGGCATAGACACCACTTGGCATTCAGAAACAATTAGGAATATATGAGCATGGTGGTATAGAAGTGCCTACATAGATTGTCATTTCCCCACTCCATCCCCAATCAAGACAACCAGTAAATCACCTTCTTTAGGCAGCTGGCTTGAGTTTACAGTTCTCAAGGAGAGACGGGCTCTTGGATAAGAGGTCTGATTTGAGAATAAATAAGACCAGGAAGCAAAAAGAATGCAGCCCAGTATTAGAATAAGAGATCATCTTGTTATGGATGATCAGGGAACAAAATGCTTGCCCCCACTCAATACCAGTTTGATTGCTGCACAGTCCTGATGTAAAATGGTAATAAATTCCATCTGGAGTCAGGAAGGCAGAGTGCCAGTACGCTTACATATCTGCACTTTAACTGCTCTGTTCTTCTACAGAAATCCAGCTCAGCCCTGTGCAGCTGCAATGGAAACAGAGCTTCAGGGGAGGGTCGCTGCTTGGAAGGAGCAGCCTCGATATACCCAGATAAATTAAGGGTTCTTAAATGCAAGCCAGCTTGTGCATCCTGGTCTCTAGGTTTCCTCTGGGAGTCAGAACAAGGTACATATTAACCCCTCCTAAAAATCAAGGGATTAAATTTGGGCTTAGTATGGAGGGCTTTGTGCATCTCCAGTCAACACTGAGTCATTGTATAACTTAGAGATCTCCCATCTCAGACAGTGGTAAGTCTTTTATCCTTGTAGTGGGACAGCCACTAGGAGACACAGCTTGCTCCAGCTGAACAAGTGATGGCAGGAGCAGCATCCTGATCTTTCTCATGCATTTTCAACAGATTTACCAGCAATGCTCCGATGGCAGAACATTTGTTACTGATTTTCACATCCCAGGTGGAGCTTTCAGGACTGGGAAGGAACATTGTTTTGATTAATAAACTGCTCAGACGTATTTGGAAGTCACCAGGAGGGAATAAAACTGGAACCTGTTCCATGCCATTTGTTTTAGCCAGGACAACTGGGCTTTAAAGGAGGAACCATTTACGGCAATTAAGCACAGCCTCAGAAAATTAAACCACTGATCAGAGGCTTTCTGGCTGGACGCGAGGAAAAAAAAAAAGGCACCAACCCACATAGCAAGAGACCAGATAGACATTTAAAAATAAAAGCACCATTTTCATCAACTCCTCAGCTCAGCTGCTTACTGAAATGCTATGCAGCCGTTAGAGAAACAGCCCAATTAACAACACTATCCGTGCGACTTGCATAAGGATCTCGTGGATCAGAGAGAGATGAGAGAGGCAGATGGGAGGTTCCATCTTTAAGGTCTCTTTGCTCCTTTCTCAGGTCTTCATGATTTCAGTCATTAAAATCGACTGACACAGGAAGGAAGGGGAGGTAGCAGAGGGAGATCTGCATCTCTCAGTGCAAGAGGGGAGAATGACATGTCCTTTATTTTGCAACTTCTCTAGACCCAGATACACAGTCCAGGAAAAGGAAGCTTACAGGTTCTATACTGCCTTTATTTCCAGGGTGTAGGCAGATCAGAAACCTGCTGTGGACACATAGGAGCCTTGTTCTGTGCACTGCCAGAATGAAAATCAACAGCAAAATTCAGGGGAAGCAAATAGGGCAAAGGCAGCCTGGGATATTTTAATA
Organism: Alligator sinensis; assembly: GCF_000455745.1. Lineage (NCBI taxonomy): Eukaryota > Metazoa > Chordata > Crocodylia > Alligatoridae > Alligator > Alligator sinensis. Next base: position 2,666,769 of record NW_005841952.1, read on the forward strand.
ACATGAGATGCCTGGTTTTGAAATGTCATACCTTTTTTAGTGCAAAAAAAAAAAAAAAAGAGGATGTAACCATAGGTGACAGAAAGGAAAAGGCAAACTAGAAAATGACCAGTGACGCCAGATGTACTCATTTCATTCCCCGAAGCTGCATGCAATATTATTTGCTGACAGGTAATGGACATGATCTAAATCACTCTCTCTCTCACCCCTTCAGATACAATCCGTTATCATTTCTAAAAGTAATGAATCTGCCAGAGTGGAAAATCCCACAAGGTCTTGATAGAATCAACCTCTTGACTTTTATCTAACCTTCCCCCATCCTTGAGCAGTTGAAACTTTTCTCCTATGTAGTCATAAGCATTCACCTCACCCCCACATGCACCCTCTCCACACACATAGATGTGTGTGAACACATGCATGAAAACACCAGGACAGAAAGAGGTGCATATTGAGTACACGTATAGGTGCAGTGTCACACGTACGTTTGTACAGATGCCAGCAGACAGAGAGACACGTAAACCTGAGCTCACATGCCCAGGTGTGCACAAATTTGCATCCGCACAAAATCCTAAGTATGTATGCATGGGCCCAGAGACAAATTTGTCCCTCGGCTCCAGGAGCCTAGAGATGAATGTGGCCCTCTGGCTGGCCCTCTGTCTTTGTAGACCAGTCTGCGGCTGTCCAAAGAGAAAGGTGAGGACCCTTCTCTTCTACACATTTACATGCAGTAGAAAGCAAGCATACACAAGATAAATGTAATTACTTTGATTAAATTTGGAAAAATTAATAAGGAACAGTACACACAGCTGAAGATTTAATGAATTGGTTAACTACCTAGAAATATTCAGGGGGGGGAAAACACTTACACTGGAGAGCCATCAGCCTGACTCCTGCTTTGCAATGAGATACTCTGGCCAGGCCACTCATATTTCCAACCATGGCAAAGACATATCAGCCTCTGTACAGATCTCTTCCAAACACTAGGGAAAGGTAAGTTTTCAATCACCCCCACTCTTAGTGCCATGGACAGATCCCCCGAGCTAGCTGGGTTGTGTGGTTTTAACTGGGAACGGACCTGCATGCACTTGGAGGCTTTCAAAAGGGCAGGTGCTGCTCTCTTGTAATTGTTACCTGTGGATAAGCTGGGAACCATAAAAGTGTAGCCAAACCGCTCCGAAGTTAATCCTGGATGAAGCAGGCAACTCTAATGCAGCATTTCCCAAAACTCACTTCTCTCCGCCCTGTTACAAATGCCCCTGTTTGATGTGCACCCTGTGCAATACTTAATTTCCTTGAAACTGGAGACCTTGTCCTTCCTTCTGTAAGGACATAACAACATTGCTGAAACCCTCTCTCTAATAAAGATCTGTGTGAACTACCTTCTTGTATGTGATAAAACATCACTTCTCACCATGGGTCCTGACCGGTTTTCAGTAGAGTGTAATCAATGGCCTGGTGAATGCAGCACTGAACTGGCAGCCAAGAGCATTGGGGAACACTGCTGGCCCCTCCACCCCAAATCATTCCTCAACCAAGACCCAGCAAAAACCAATCAATCAATCAATCAATCAAACTGAATACTTTAAAAAAAACAACCCAAAAGCCTCATCAGATGCACAAATTACACCCAAAGTAATAGCACTTTTACTCCCACATAAAGGCAACCATAGGGAAGCCCTTTCCCCTTTCTGGACTCTGTCTCATCTCTGTAGATGACAAGTTCCTCAGGGCAGATGCTGACGGGACCTGAGCAACTGATGTAATGTGACTAGCGCTTGTCACAATGATGAGCATGAGCTCATTGGGCTTGACCCTGGCTGCTTGCCAAAACCACCTGGTTTAGTCCAACTTATGCTCAGAGGTAAGAAACTCCTTGGGACAGGGGCCGTCCCTTTACTGCACGTGTGGCCAACATGGAGTGTGCGGCCCCTGCTCTTATCTGGGGCCACTAAGCGCTCCTGCAATATGCAGAATACATAATGTATTCCTTGTCGCTGAATATTTTGCAGCCAGTGCTTCTGGCCAAATGCCAAGGGGGCTCATTCAAATTGTGTTCAGCTTGGTGCTGTTTGGTCATGAAGCCCCAAAATGGAAAGACAACACTGTTCTCACAGCCTTTCCAACTCTGAGGCCCATGTTCAATGCAATGCTGCCAAACTGACCTTTGCTAGAGTGTATCTGCTTGGTAAACTCTGACTCAACCACAGACTGCTGTATCAGTGCAAGCCTTAGCAAAGGGATGTCTGACAGCCCCATAAGCAACAGGGGCTGGGTGGGGTGGGGTGGGGTGGGGGAGGAGGGAGAAAAGTTTAGCAGTCACACCATGCTGAAGTCTCTCACTGTTGTTACTGAAGCAGGATGCAGGCACCTGGAGGCAGGATGCAGAGACCTGTGGCACCCCATGTGGATGATGCTTAAGTTCCTTTGTCTCTCTCATGCAAAACCTTGGAGGGGCATACTGCATCCTTGGGCCCAGGGCTGAGGTACATACAGCTTCTTCTGCTGTGATATGACTTTGAACCCCTGAGACCAAAGACGTCGTGCAGGTAAAGTCTTGGAGCTACTTAGTTGTTTTGACATACTCCACGCTCATATGAACCTTTAGTGACAGCAGAGAGAGAACCTGGTTCCTCCAACTCCAAAACCACTTTTCTCTGCTACTCGGTCTGAAGGAAGATCATCATTATCTATTAATGGCATGGAATCCATTAGCATGTGCACACTACGCTGGACTATAACACCATGCTCCAGTCACTTGTATTTATTGCATTCAAGCTGAATGCAGCACTACTGCAACAGGGTTGTATGTCCAAGACTGGGACTGGCACTGGGAATAGCTCAGCCATGCAGCACAAGATCTGTACACTACAGTTTTGGCATCCAAAATGCATGGCTTGGTGAGCGACAGGCACAAGCATTTTTTCCTTGTAATGCTCTGTAGCATGCTCCAATGTGGTATCTACATACACAATGGCCCACAGTGGAGCAGTTCAAAATCCATTCAACAAGGGGCAGGGGTGAGAACACACGCTAGTTTATCAAGTTACACTAGTACTGTTGCACACTCGTGGGCCAAAGATGACGACTGTTGAAATGAGGACACACACGTAGAAGAAAGTCAATGAGGTACTGTAGTCACCAGCATTTATGACTGACTTTGCTTTGTCTGCAATAGGCCGGTAGCTTGTCAGAAGTACAAGATTAATATCTACAAAGATGCCCTGCAATCCCGATGAATCAATAAAAGCTCTGACACAGACCTGCATGCTGAATTAAACAGAGCTGACAGGTGGGTTGTAAGCATACAATGTTTAACGATCGGATGGGGTTTCTCCTCTCTCTGTGTCTCTAACAAGATTACTCCCCAGTTTTGTTGGTGTGAATGTGCTGCAGGAAGATAATCCTGCACAATCAACCAGCAGATGCCTGTGTAAACAGCAGAATCAGCTGCTTGTTAATGGAAATTCAAGAAGCGAGAAAGTCCAGTGGTGGAAGCAAAGGTAAAGGTCCCCAAATGTGGGATATCAGACAGGACTGAATTGGAGACCTTCAGTACTCAATGCACCTTGACCCAAGATTAACCCCATTAGTTGGTAGCACACAAGAAGGCTTTGCCTTCTGTTTTCTATGGTCAGTAAAGGGGGTCTCAGCACGTAGTGTCTTACAGAGGAAAGGAATCTGGAGACCTGGGCCTTAGCTCTCTCTCCAGCAAGTCACTTCTCTCTCTCAGTCTCAGTTTCACCATCTCTGTAATAGGTAAGGGCACTGGCCTGTCTCACAGAGTGGGGTAATTCACTGCTGTCTGCAAAAGTATTTGAGAAAGGTTGTGAAGGGACATGAATTTGGCACAGCGGTATTACAGGCATCCTCTGAAGGCATTTATGGCCTTGCCCCTTTTCCATCAAGACAGTTAGAACAAAAAAGCCAGCTGGAGGGAGACGCCGTTCTTTCGCTGCCCTATCCGTACCATGCTGGTGCAAGAATCCCGGGGTTCAAGTCACTACAGAGAACCCCATGAAGGACAATATAAAGGGCTTTTATGTGAGCAGGTTCCATCAGAGGCTGCAACACACAGAAAAGACAATAATGTTTGATATTTCCCCCCACAAACAAGTGTGAATGTTTAAAATAAAGATGACATGCATGCTCTGGCAATGCTGAAATTTGAAAAACTCCTATGGAAGACATGCTAATAGCCCCAGCTAAGCTGGATTTGTCCCTGTGCCTTGCTTAGCTGCATCATGCTGTTTGCAGTAAGAGAATAGACCAAAAATAACTCTGAACTGCCAGAGAGCACCTCCTGCAAACCAAACAGACTAAGGACAAAACTAGCTTGTTACTGGCTCCTGCCAGGACATGGAAAGCAACTGTCATATAGGTTCTTAAAATGCCATTTCACCCTTCATGCTCAATCTCTCTCTCAATCAGTTTCCTACATTCACACCAGTGGTGCAAGAGGAATTGATTCCAATTCACGCTGCATCTTTCAGGGTAGAGGTGCTGATCCCAAAGGAGAAATGGCTTGGCTACAAGTTTCTGTGCCTCCCTCCAGCTCCAGGCTGGAGTGTTTGATCAGCTGATTCACTTCATCCAATATACCTGGATGCAACTCTCGTCCTTCTCCACCCTGCCAAGCCCTCACCTTGCGCTGCTGACCTGTCCTTCAGGACCGTCATCCCTCCATCCAGAAGGCAGAGGACTGCTAGTCCTCCCTCCCACAAAACAAATACCATAAAAGTAGGACAAGTCTGGAAGAAGAAACAAACAAGATAGACAAAGAAGGGGACTCTGGCTAGGGCAAGGCTTTGAGATGTGTTCTGATACCCAACCAGACCAGTGATGGCCACCTTCAAAATATAGAATGATATTTAGGAATTGCTGCTGCTGACAGCAAACAGCAGCTGAGCAAACACAACCAAAGAAGGGGTGCAGGTTCCTGGAAGAAGTTTTGCAAAGGGATAGGTGAGATTTAGCCCTCTGAGTTGTGTAGCTAGATTAAATTCCTGTTTTAGTCTCCACTTTGTGAGTTTTGAGGCTTGCAGCTTCCAGCCATCAAGTGTCCCATTGCTGCACTGATTCCATTGTCTCTGCCCAACTCCATGCTCTCCTCGAGTTCTTTCCCCTACATCAGCAAAGACTTTAAAGTCATCCCCATTGGGAGATTTCCACTGACCCGGTTCTTCAATTCGTGCGACTTTGCTTTTCTCACCATAGACATTCTTCAATGACATTAAGCTCACAAAGCTGCTGATCACAACAAGCATCTGCACTAGTTGGTGCCCCAAGCAGATTCCCTTCTGTGTTCTCCATGCTGGAGAAAGATAATGATTTTTTTATGGTCAGTTGCATTAACATTTGCATTAACAGTTGCTTTTCCATTATGCATCATCCATCTTATTTTACCCAAGGCACTGAGCAAGCCCTATGCTTGGGCACATCCACAAAGCCACTGAACCTCCTTGTGCAGCTGAACTGTCAACCTGCACAGTCTGAGCTGGTTGCAGGCAGACAGCTTTTTCTCCATAGGACCATGCTAGCAGAGCTGGGACAGCATAAGACTGTCTGCTTGAATATGGCTTGGGATGCATTTGTTTCACGCCTCATGCCCTTCACTCCACAAGCATACTAGTGATCACCTCTGAAGGGAAGAACAACTATGGAAACAGAATTCTAAGTGAGCTGCAGACATTGATGGAAGGGGAATGTCGAATCAGTGATTGCTACAATGGCTGGGTTGAGTAACAGAAGCCAGGTGATTTAGGTGCTCAATCAAAATGATCATATTCTGGATTAAGAGTTGAAAGCCACACGTTCATCTCAGGGGTATAGGTTGTAGCCGTGATGGTCTAAGGACATAGCCAGGCATACTAGTTCCTTGGATAAATCCGATATCTTTTATTAGACCAACTCGTGTTGGAAAACCTCATCTTTGCAAGCTTTCGGGTACAGATACCCTTTGTCAGGCTGAGGAAGCATCTGCAGTTGGTCTGTTCTCTTCCTGGATGGAATAGTAAAAAAGCCAGTACGCATACAAGAAAGCCAGTCAGTGCATTGCTACACTTGTACTCATGCTAAAAAGGTGCAATACCCAGGGCTTGGAAGACAGAGAATCAGAGCAGAAACAATACCATGAAACTGAGATGACACATGAAAGCATTTTAAGTAGCTGTCTTGATGCATGCAGTTTGCATGTGACTTACAGGTTGAAACACAGCAATACAGGCCATTCCAATAAATCCACCTGCTCAGGGGTAATCTGAAGAGGATTACAGAATTCACCACCTAACTTGTCCTGGGGGAAAAGAAAGCAGCCTCCCAGCTTTAATCTATTCCCCTCTTCAAGGCATCGGTCACCTTGGTTCTCACTTTTCACTCACATGCATGCAATTTTGGAGCGTGCAAGCTCAGCGAGTACAAATATCGGTGGCCCAGTGAAAGAGCAGACAACAGGATTTACCAGGTCTGGAAAGACCATGGCAGCAGAGGGCAGTTACAGCATTTTCTCCTCGTCTCCTACGCTCCATCTTTGCTGCTGACAAAACCCTAATTTAGTGCTCGTATTGCTTTCGTGCTCATCTCTCTTCTTTTTCTAACTGTGTTTAATCTGCTGTAAAATTGTTTTCATGGCTGCAGTGAATGTTATTGTAACTGTTTTACAATGCGCATTATCTTCACTTTGTAAAGGCTTTTGCCTTCTGTATGCAAATCAGCATCTTCCCGGCTGTCATTCAAGGTGTATGCCCTTACACAGCTGAACTATGCAGCCCTCCATGTCACTGAGCGGCGTGAATGCCATTTCAGTTGCAGGAAATGGAGTGACTGGATTACTTGCAATCCTGTCATACAGCACCAGGATCCATTCCTAAAGTGCAGCCCAAGCTTAGCTTGACCCTTTGAAGCACACAAGCATTTAAGTAACTCCACTGCTTTTGGAGGCTGCCTTTGCATTCCCAAGTTAAGCCAAAAAGAAACAAGATGAGCTCTGCTGATACGCTTTTCATCCTGGGCCAGGTCAGCCTGCCAGGACTTTGGGCTTCTCAGATGAAGGTCTAAATCCCTGAGCAGTTATTTGAATGCCGTTTCTGAAGTTTTCAATGCCAATATTAATGAGAAAGAGAGAAAGAAAGAACTTACTGGGCTGAACACAGCCATCATTTACCTCCCAGTCTCCCTATGCCAATGAGTAAGGTGAAGTTATATGGGTTCAAGTGAAGACTCACATTATCCTTCCTCTTTCTTTAGTTCAGAAGGTAAAAAGTGCTTCCAGGATAACCAGGATAGATTTGATGCTTCCATTGCATCTTTCATCCAGCAGTCTCAGCCTGGTTTGCAAACATTGGGGGATGCTTTAGGGAAGTTACTGGAAGTGGAGGAAGGCAGACCATGTAATGGTGTCTTCTGATAATGCTGCTATCATGCAAAGGCTAAAGTGGACAGTACTAGGAGCATGAGAGGAAGAAAGCCATCCTCCACAGCACTAAGTGCACACTCTGATAGGGAGGGGGAGAAGGGTCAGGGATTGATTGAAAAAGGACAGAAATAGGAAAATAAAAGCTTCCCGTGGCTGTTTTGAACTGTACTCTGCCCATTTGCAGTACGTGAGTTTATGGTCCCAGTATGCTACTCAAGAAAAACTGATTGCCTCATTCCCGCTGCAAAAGCTGAGACCTGAACTTCAGAAAACCTGCCTCCCTTCTTAAAGAAGCATATTCAGGTAAAGAGCAGGTTTTCTGTAGGGTCTTGCAAGAAAGTCCTCTCCCACTCCAATCCAGAAATAGCAACAAGGCAGTACTGATTACAATCACCAATGGAGAAAAACTAAGGATCAGACTCTCCCCTGCTTTGTGCTCCCTGCAGCCTTCTACACCCAGGCAAAGTGGGTGCAGTAATACTACTGTTTGCCTGCCTTCTCCATAGAGAAATCTGAAAGCTCATATGCACTCAAGTGTGTTGCATTCTTTAAAATTCCAGGAGCTATAATAGCTAAACACAGTGTAGGTAGGAAGCTAAACTGAGGGTAATATTCACTGTCATGTCAAGGGTAACTGGAGCAGAAAATAAACCAGGCAAACTGACTTCTCCACAAATGTCCATACACTTCCATAGCAACACATCGTAGGGCAATGGCCAACCTTAATGCCTTGCACCCTTTGATGCATACGTGAGTTCTTCTGCTGTCAACAAGTGGAGATGTTAGCATCCCCCATGCCACACATCACCCGTTTCCTCTGCCCACCCCAGGCCTGCTGCTGGACTTGGATTTGGTACCATGTAGAAAGCATACTACAGGATTTAAAACAGGTCTCTACAAACCACATCTATGTGGTCCAGAAAAAAGCTCTGCCAGTTGAGCTGGACTTCAATCCTCCCTCTTAGATGGACTCTTCACTCTTACCTAACCTACGGGGCTGGCAGCATCTACTGAGCTGACGGATAACAACAACCTTAAAGTTTAACATTCATACTAATACAATACCCGCATCAGTACAACTACCAGGCCTGTGCGAAGCGGCTCGTATTCGCTTCGGATTTGGATTCGGCCGATTCGTGGGACAGTGATTCGATTTGGTGATTCAAATCACTGTCCTGAATTGATTCTGCCAAATCTCTGAATTGCCCCGATCATCCTGGCAATGGCTGCCCTGCCCACCCCAGCTCCCGGCACTTGGGGGGAAAAAAACCCATACTCAGCAGGTGCTACCGGGTGGGGGGTGATCCCCACTGTCCCCACAGCCCCACGCAGCATTTGGGGGGGGGCTCTGCACAAGCCCCCTGCCCCCTCCCACTGTTCCACCCCCCTCACCCATAGCTGCCCACCTGCTGCAGTTTTGACCCTTTTTTAAAAAAAAAACAAAACCAAAAAACCCCCAGACTCACCTTTCCTGCCAGTGGGGGGTGATCCCCACTGCCCCCTGCTGCCCCACACCATGGGGGGTGGGTTTGCATGAGCCCCCAAAGCCCTGAGGCCACTGCAGGAGTGGTGAGTCCCAGGGCTTTTCTCGTTTTTTTCCAAAGATATGGAGAGCTTTGAATCGATTTGGACCTTTTAATTGGTCCCCTGATTCGATTCGGATTTGGAGATTCAGCCACCGAATCAGGCCGAATCGCCTCTGAATTGAATCACCACCTGAAGCTTTGCACAGCCCTAACAACTACCTCAACCACCTAATATAGAACCCCATTATGGCTTCTATCCATATTCATGACTTCTGATCACAGACTCCTCCACAACTTCACCTCCAGGTTTGCAAGAGAAATGCAGTGGTAATTAGAAGTGTTGTATGAACATTTCCTGGACTATGAAGTTTAGCTAACTTGGAGGGAATGGCAAGTCATTTAGCTAAGGCACTTAGTTCCCTGTCGCTAACAGCATGCTCTCCTGCCCGCCTCAGATAACCCCCCACGATCATACAGCAAACACTCAGCTGGTATGCAAGAAAGCCCATGTACTGTAAAATACACACAAACACATCATGCTGTGACATTTCGGCACATGGGAGTTCACACTTAACTTCATAGCCATCTGCAGGTTGATACAGATACATAAACAGAGCTTATACAAATGTATTTGGATCATTTCTGGTTTACACAGTATTATGAAAGGGAAATAAGTCACCGAGGTAGACAGGCTGCACTACAAAAACATGCAGAATGGGGCTGGGAAGCTGCTAGGAGGAAGTAACATGCCAGTGAAGCTGCGATACTGCAGCAAGCAGGGGAAGCGGGGAAGGTGTGCTCTTTCAGGCAGACAAGAGAGAAGTCTGGCTAAGCGGCACCTCTGCAGAAAAGGACCTCGGTGTGACAGTGGACAATAAGCTGAATATGAGCCAGCAGTGTGCCCTTGTTGCCAAGAAGGCTAATGGCATACTGGGCTGCTTTAGCAGGAGTGTTGCATTAGTAGGAGCAGATAGAGAAAAGTGATTATTCCCCTCTATTCAGCACTGGGGGGCCACATCTGGTATTCAGTGTCCAGTTTTGGGCCCACCACCATAGAAAGGATGTGGACAAATTGGACAGAGTCCAGCGGAAGGCAACGAAAATGGCTTGGAGGCTGGGGCACATGACTTCTGAAGAGAGGCTGAGGGAACTGGGCTTATTTATTGTGAAGAAAAGACTGAGAGGGGATTTAAGAGTAGCCTTCAACTCCCAGCAGGGTAATTACAAAGAGGATGGAGCGAGACTGTTCTCAGTGGGGGCAGATGACAGAACAAGAAGCAACAGTCTCAAGTTGCAGCAAGGGACGTTTAGGTTAGATATTAAGAAAAGCTCTCTCACCAGGAGAGTAGTAAAGAACTGGAACAGGTTACCCAGAGAGGCGGTGGAATCTCCAGCCTGAGAGATGTTTAAGACCCAGCTAGACAAAGTGTTGGCTGGGATGATCTAGTTGGGGCTGGTCCTGCTTTGAGCAGGGGCTTGGACTAGATGTGACCTCCTGAGGTCCCTTCCCACCCACATTTTCTATGATTCTATGAGCCCAGATGGAGCTTATCCCTGGTGTAACTCAACAGACTGAAGAGGAGATGCAGACAGGGGTACAATCCAGAAATATAGGAGAAGATGGAATAGCAGCAGCAGAGATCTACTAAATAGTGTTCAAAATTATACCCTGCCAATTCCTGCCCCGTCTCCACTGCTTGGTTGTATCACCTGTTTGTTGCATCTTGCCTTTACTACTGTGAATTCTTTGAGACAGCAGCCATTTTACTACACATCTTTATAACATGGTGCAGAACAGTGCCCTGAATACACTGAGGCTTTTAGGTGCTAGGCAATAATGTGACATTTTCATAAAATTCAACAGTTAGAACAAGATCAATGAATGAACTCCCTTTAGTTGTGATTGGGAAGGATGGCAACCTTTACCATGAGCAAACTGGGTGATTGGTTCACCCTAGGGGACCCTATCATAAAATGGGATTTGGAACAACTAATTTTATGTTCTTCAGTTCCTGGCCACAGGCAAAAGGCAACTGAGGTGCAGAGCAGGAGCCAGGCTGTCCTACCATCTTATTCCTGGCTTAGCTAGATTACCGGATTCTGGTAATCTCAAAACGACAGCCCATCTCCAGAGGGTTTCACCCTGACCTATCCTGTACCAACCAAGAGGTTTAAACAAACTAGAGATCCTTTAGAGCTCTTTCCATCACTCATACTTATTTCCAACAGATTTATCATAGACTAAGCCTGCATTATTCAGTTCAGGTGGGCGATATTACTCCCTTTATACATGCAGGGAAACTGAGGCAAATGGGATCGTGGAAAACAAGGCTGTTGACTACTGTATACCTGAATCTATTGTTGTTAAGGGGAATAATAATTGCTTGGCACTTTTCAAAATTTGTCAGGTCAAAGGAGCCATAGTACAAAACCCAGGAGTTTGGGTTGTTGGTGTCCAGCTATGAGAAACCACTGCTTTTCTTGCTAATACGTGCAGAGATGGGTGAAGATTTCTATGGAAGGCAAGTGTTGATGCTCTGCTGAAATGGCTCCACATCAGCTGAATAACCTTTCCAGGGACCGATAAATCTGCAGTACAAACGAAGAGTGACAGGCTCATCTGCCTTCACGTCACTCCAGCCTCCCAGCACATTTGTGCTGCTGAGTGTACAGGGACTTTTCCACTCAATTGCTGGCAATGAGGAATTTTCCACCATAAAGTACCACGGTTCACCAATTAACACAGGAGGTGACTAGTGACACAATTTATATGCACAGCAGCTTTGAAAATTAGAATTGAAATCCCAGCTGAGATGCAGGAGAACTGAAAATTGAGTGGCCAGTCTCATCATTGTATTTGATTGTAACCACAGCTGAACTCAGGGAAGAAAAGAAAAAGGGAAGGGATTATTCTGTCATCTTCTAGAGGCAACCAAATAAAGCTGCCTTGCCTTACACTAAGCAGCAGCACAGACGGTGATAGGCTAGGTAAACTGGGACAAAGTTTGATACATGTAGGTGGAGAGGAAACCAAATGGGGTAAGAATGTGGAAACAAAGTTTGAAACTTCACCCAACCCCCAAACTGAAGCTTGTGTGAAAATACTGGATTTACTGCTTCTAGTGGTGAGTCTGGCTCTTACATGTTCTAAGTGGGACCACAAGCTAATGTGACACACGACCCTGTAAAAAACCATCGAAAGCAGGAATCTATTCTGCAGCACTTACCAGTGGGATAGATGTTTACAGACATGTGCTATGAGAGGGCCCTTCCCCAGAAAGCTGGTGGTCAAAAGATCTGCTCCTAAGGATTAGTACAAGCTATAAGGCATGTGGGAATGAACTGCAGGCCATGTCTTCTCTTGAGCTTTCCCACCAGTCATGCAGCACATACAAGTACAGGCAGTTCAGAGAGGTTTTACAGTACTGGTGGGCGATTCCAGGATGAACCTTTCTGATGGTTAGAAAATGATATTTAGAGATTTGCTTTTAAGAACTGGCTCATAGGTAAAGTAGATATGCATTAGAACAATGGTTCAGGGGAACAGCAAGGGTTAATTGGTTTCTAAAAACCTGTTTGTGCCAAAGTTTCACCTCCTTAGCCAGTGTGTCTGGAGCTAGCAGACAAACAGGCTGGGAAATTTGCAGTGTTCTGTGAAAAAACATAACAAAGATAAGGGACCTTGAAGCATTGGCATTAGGCCACAGTGACCAGCTACAAAGCCCCTGGGATTTCCAGTTTTGGTGGATGGATCAAATTAGGAGGCTCAAATTAAGACCATTTGTTAAATGACCAAAGTAAGATGGATGAGTGTGATGGGCTTGTTGGAACAAAGGAACATGTTGACAAAACGGAACGAAGATAGTATGATGACCACAGGGGAACCAATCAATGCTACCTGGAAATGAAGAGTTATCAGAGGAGAAGGAATATAAAAGGAGGGATCCTGCGTGGAAGGATCCGGAAGCCCTTGAGGGGAGGAAGTCACACCACTGGCCCATCTTTCCCACCTTGTCGGGGAATGGGAGAGGTGGGGGGGAAATCCTGAGACTACCATGGGCAGAGGGTGTGCCACCAGCCCATCTCACCTACTCCTTAGGGGTGGTGGGCCTCTGTCCTCAGTCTCCAAGGCTGCTATCTTTTGACATTCAAGAAAGAACCACAGGGGGAAGCCTGTGCAATGGGCACACATACCTTCCCTCTGTGAACCCTTGAACTGATTGATAAGCAGAATCAAGGGAGTTATTTTGTTTTCTTTGCCTGCATTACTATTATCTGCTGTCACTGTGTATCAATAAAATTTGCCTATTACTAAGTGGAAGAGGTCGTGGTCAGTCTGAGGTTTGGGTCTGTCTGGAACAATCTATCAGGACTGGGTCATAAATCCAGTGCCAATACTCTCAACTTTACAGTTCCCACAAAGAGACTGTGGTCATTTTTAAATAAAGATGACTTTAAATTACTCATGACCCTTTTAGAGATGGGCCCAGGCTATGAATTTCTGGTCTGGATTATGAAAAGCCAGAAACTCAGGAACTGAAGATGTTCTGACATTGAGTTTGAATCAAGTAAAAGACAAGGACTTTTAACAGATTTTGAGTGTGGATTTTGAACATCCCCAAATTACAGGAATGTTCCAACATGTGATTTTGGCTCAAGTTAATCTTTACAGACTGCACAACCCCCCATATCACCCTTCACATACACACACATTATTAGAGGTGATTTCTGCATTGAAACCATGAGGATCAGGGTTCTGTATAAGCACAGTATGGACTTAAAATAGCATTTCTGGAGAGGTGAAAGCAAATATCTACCCTGCTGTGACCAGGAAGTTCCAAGAGCTTCAAAAGTTTTACACTGCATGCTGATACCACTCAGCATACAGTGAGAGGCAGGTAAACTCGGACTTGGTGCAATTATCTTGTCAGCTTGCTCACTTGCTCCCATTATGGCCAGATAATGTAAACTTTGCTCTTAAACACAAATAAGTGAGCCTCTTCTGCAGTCAGAGACAGCACTCCCCGTTGAATGCAGGAAACCAGCTCTTCTTTTTTTAAGATGTCCTGCAGGGTTGGGGGAAGAACCAGCCATTCTTGATCTAACTGCCATTTTAATGTGGAAATAATTCAGATGTCAAAGCATGAAGATGGGTCAGCTCCATTATTTTCGCTATTCAGGTAAGGAAGCTGAGGCAGGGAGAGGGGAAGCAACTTGCTTAGGGTAATAAAGGAAGTACTAGGAATGTGGGTTTCATCCTAATGGCCAGTGCTGAGACCCCCATCATTTTGGCTTTAAGTTTTTCCATTTGTCTGACATTTTCCCTAAACCAGTTAAAGATGCAGTCAGTCCAAAAGAGAAAAAGTGAAAAAACACAGTGGCACTATGCAAATACAATAGGCCTTACTGACCATGCTGCCACCATTGAGAGCACAACAATGTTCCCCTAACGACGCCTGAAGGAGAGAGAGCTATTGGAGAAATTTTACAGCGTGCAGGTCAGTTTACCACCCTCCCCCCAGTGCCCCTCCTTTGAAGGGTTGCTTGTAAGGCAAGAGTCTTTTTTTTTAATATGCAATTAAGATTGACTAACCTACACACTTGTATTTTAAGCACCTAAAACTCAGCAGCTAGACCAGGACTTAAGCCCCTTAGAATCATAGAAATGAGGGTTGGGAAGAGATGGTAGAGTCCCCATCCTTGGAGGGTTTTAAGGCCTGACTCAACAAAGCCTTGGCTGGGATGATCTATCTGGGCTGGTCCTGCTTTGAGCAGGGGGTTGGACTAGATGTGACCTCCCAAGGTCCCTTCCACCCTCATTTTCTATGTTCTCCAGATTAAAACAAGAACGCCCAACCTACCTCCAACTCCCTCTGGAGCCTCCACTGGATATAGCTTTTATTTCCTAACTTCAATTATTTCACAGCCTTGCTGTGCGTTGATATGTTTTCTAACCAAGAGACAGTAGTATTTCAGCATTGTCTATGATCTATAGCACAGTCCAGCAGAGCCATTACAGCTAACATGTGGGAGCTCATTAGTGTGCTCACCCAATCACTGAATTCAAGGGATGGCACAAGGGACATAAAGTGTTTTTCCAAAAAGTTTATCTTGGAGTCTTCAACACAGATTTCAGCGTCTCCAGAATGGAACAGGACACAACACTTCAAAGGTCGCATCGCCAGCAAAGGAGTGAAGTATTTAGTCAGACCCAGTTTTGGGACTAGGGGGTAAGGAAAGAAGGAAGGTACAAAAACAAAAATCCCACACTGCTCTGCAATGTGACTTCTCTCCTTCTCCACCAGACAGGTGCTCCTTAAGCAGCTCTCAGGCTCAGGTCTGGGCGGCTGATTGTACCTTCAGCCACCATGCGTCTGATTAGGCCATCAGCTATCTGGTTACATTCAGCAACCCGATTACCCCACCTTTCGCTGTGGGGGAGCAAAGAGTAGGTCTGGTTCAGCTCTGGGATTCAGGAGCAGGAGGGGGAGACCCAGTGAAACAGCTCTGTGCACTAGATGTTTGAGTGAATGCTTTGTTTGCAGATGCTCAGACTGAAGGAGATCACGGGGGGGAAAAAAATTACAGTTCAAAATCAGAGAGGAGCTGATAGATGTGTCTCCCTCCCCAAACCTCCATTATATATCATTAATATTTTCTGTGGGCTCAGATTAATGATTTTGCTGTACATTCTGTTACTTACAGTAATTAAAAATATGTCGCACTTCTTAGCACCTTTCATGTGAAGATCTTGGAGAGTTTCACGATCGCTAATTGGGGAAGCCTCACAACACCCCTGCCATTGCACTATCTATCGCTCTGTGCTACAGCTAGGGAAAGTGATGCACTATAAGAGGCAAAGTGACTTTCTCCAGGTGTCACAGCCAAGCAGCAGCCAAGCACTGGCAGAGCAGAGAGCCTGTCTAGGCAGCAGAGGCTTGCTGTGTTCATTCAGGATTTGCAAAGTGTTCACAATGATGATAATGGTAGAAGTGCTTAACTGCTGAAGGCATCAGTGACCATCGGTATCGGTAACCATCAGACAGTCCTCTCACCAGGTCTCTGGGTAAGTCCAGGTTGCTCTGGGGATAAGGGGTATGCAGGAATGAAAAATGAGTCAAATCAAAGGTGGGGGTGTTGATCCAGCAACGACTTGTCCATAGGCAGACTCCTCTGCCCATATGGAGCGGCAGTGACTTGAGTGGCTATGTGCTAAGCAGGGTCAGCAGGACCTCCAGTAGTAACTGCTTGGTGGAACGGCAAATTTGATGCTGATAATAAAGCCTGCCAGTATCGTGCCATTCAAAGAGCTGTTCCTAGAGTTAGAATCCGAACCAAAACACCCCCAAAGTTACCTGGACATGTTTTACCTGTTCAACCTCCCAATCATTCATTTTTTAAGTAAAATCACTTTGGCATGTTGGACAACCTCATAAAAGGACTTCTCTGAACTGGAATTGGCTCTTCCAATGCCTTCAGTGTATCCTTCATCTGCCTTTACCTATTGGATGCAGCAAACCCATGTTTAATCTCCACTGTGGCAGCTGATTTGCAGAGTTCTCCCATAACCCTTAGGGGTAAACACGCTAGTTGCAAAGACGCATTTCATAAGGAAAAAAAAGAGAGAGAATTTCAGAAAAGGGGCCTTTTGCTTGCTGGAGCACACGAGCCCATCTCCATACAGAAGAATGCTTCATTATTTCAGTGCTCTTCCTCTTGTCAAAGGGAAAAAGCAGTCACAGTTCACATGCTACAGGGAGCATTGCAGCTATGTCTACTGTCCAATTGTCCCAACATTTTACACCACTGAAAAGAATGTTTAAATTCTCATTACTATCCCATGTAAGCAAGAGCTGCAGTAATCCGAAATGTTTCCTCTCCTTTCTCTCTCTCTCTTTTCTACCCTGTAACTAACTGACAGGCATCACCCCCTTACGTACCGTAGAGTGGTAATTGCATCTCCAAGATATGCACAAAGCAGCTAGTTTGGCTCTGCTTATGCAGCCAGGGGGAGTCTCAAAAGCTTCAGAACCACAATCGTTCCACTGTCCAAGGGGGCCAGATCATCACCTCTGGTTATATCGAAGAGCACAATATCACCATTCTCCGTGTGCCTTGTTAAAGGCTTGTTTACTACGCTGTCTACTGCTAAGCCTTTAGAGCTATACCAGCATACCTTTCATTAGGGCTACCTATTTCAGGGTAAAAGTGACTTCTTGTTTACTCTTTGCAAAGTGATATAACCAACCCCAAATTCTCCGGTATCCAAGCGTGTCCGCACGAGAGCTACGTCCCACCTTCATAATAGCGTAACATTCCTGTATGGACAAACTCCCAACCTTTAGGCAACAATCCTGCCATAAACCCAACGTGCAGTGCTCTGGCCCCAAGACTGGAAATTCTTTAGGGCTGGGACCAGGCTTTTCTGGGATACTGTCTATGCTTGATGAATCACCAGCATTGATCCACAGTAGCCAATACCCAGGATTTTACAGTACCTCGCATTCCCTAGCTGAGAAGCCCAACTCCTTGCCTCCTTTTTGCACAACTCTACATTGTACATCAAACAGGATGATTAGACCTGAGGATCTGAAAGGCATCTTAGTGTAAGGTTCTTCCTGCCAGCCTTTCATACTGATGGTGAGAGGCTGCTGCATGTTAAAAAAACACTGCAGACCATTGTGCATGCATAAAGCTTTCATCTTTGCATTGACTTTTAACATCACAGAAGAAATGCTCTAACTTCTGTCTTTTCCTGCCAGTGGTCCTTATACAATTTGCTGTAATCTAGGATTCACTTAGAGCAGTTTGGCCATCAATGCATCTCTTCTGATCAGTTGAAGCAGCCAGAAGCAATGTAACATTCCCTAATGAGCTCTTTATCCATTGCAATGAAATGAGGTTTCGTGGAGCTTTGTCTTTTCCTTTAGCAATGCTATGAAGAGCTACGCTCAAGGGGAGATGTAGTAAGATGCTTAAAGCTACTTGCACCCAGAAGAGAGGGGGAGAGCAGGCAAGAGGAGTTAAGAGAACGGAGCCTTTTCTCCTCTAGGGCAATTCAAACCCATTGAGATCAGCAGCATGTAAAAATAACCCTTTCTTTTCAAAGATAGAGGTATTATCCCCATTTTCTACATGTGGGAATTGAACCCTGAGAGGGACAGCGTGATGGCCCATGTTTGTAAAGCAACTCCATTGCAGAAGCGGGACTCAAATGTCATGCTCTAACAGCTAGAGCAGCTCATTATCCCATGAGCATGCTGGGGAGGATTTGGAAAATATCAGCAGAGAGGCCAAGGCACAAATGGGCTGGAGTCACTGAATAAGGCTGATGGAAGAGGGAGGTTTGCACTGGTATGAATTGCACTGCCTCTCTTCCAGGGCAAAGAGAGAAAATGCAGCCTCCAGGGCTGGGCTGTAACTCTGGCGCTGTTTGCCACTACAGAATTTAGTTAAGCAAACTACTTCACAAGAGTCCCAGCAGTTTGTCCTTTCCTTGTGTAATCCAGGTCTTCAGCTGACTGGCTTCCCTTCTCTGAGTTGTTTTCTATTAAATCTCAGTCTGGAGGGGAAAAAAAACCCACTCGGTATAATAATAGCTTGTTCTCTGCGTCTACAAGAAACTTCCTCAGCATGTGGGGGTGAGATGAAGGAAAAAGACAAATATAGTCAAAACTTGATTTAAAAAATGAGGTGGGAAAAGAGAAAGAGCAAGCATTCAAATACTATTTATATGAGCAGCAGCACAGTGGGGCTGCAGCCCATGTCAAGCAAGCTGGAAGCATCTCTGGCATAGGGGCTGATGGATTGCTACCTACATACATCAGCCGTAGGAAAAGAGGCTCCTGTAGCTACCGACGAACACTGAAAGTTCATTACTGAATGACGATATACAAGTTCCCATGGCCCAGGGTTTGGCTTGATTAACAAAATAATGACATGTCAAACCTTCTCTCATCTCAATCCTTCTCTCTAATTTCATTTGCACCTGGGACTCCTCCCTCAGCCCATGCACTATATCCTCTCTAGAGAATACATGCATCTCTTCCATTGTATCCGAGTAGGGCAATAATCCAACTTCTTCAGTGAGTGAGTCAGGCAGACCCCATTTAAGAGGAACTTGTTTAACCTTTTCCTATCAGGATCACAGCAGGGAGAGTCTTCTGGACGGGTGTTTTGCCAGCCTGTTACTATGTCTTACTGCACTGCTTTACTGAAGAGGCAAGCGGGAGTCAAGCGCTGTAGATCAGAGGGAGAAACAAATGATAGATTCTGCATTTTAAATATTAATAGGAGAACACAGAGATTACTAAACCACCAAGCATAAACCCTCCCCAAAGTCTTTAACCCTTTGCAGAGCTGTGCACCAGGCAGCCAAAGAAATAAATAATGAAAGGAAGTGACTGCAATATTTTTCATCTATTTCAAGCACCAGAAAAATAATATCTCACTTTGTTAACTAGACACGCCATGGGCAAGTGATGGCCTTATGCCACATCCTGTGCTTGGGGTGCGCCAGGAGAATAACCTGCCCTGAGAAGTACAGGGCAGATGCTGGAGGAGCAGACTAGATTTCTCTCCAAAGGTCTGGGAAAGCCAAGTCGCTCTGGGACAGGGTGCAGCACGTGTCCCTGGCCTCTCCCCTCCTGTAGCGCTGGCTCTCCTAGCTGGCAGGGAGGGATGAGGCTGTTACACTGCTTGCCCACTGCCCCGTTGGCTGACATTGCTGGCTTGAAGCTGTTCCTTTGCCCACAGCTGGACTGTACTTCTTCCATTCTCCTGACTTCATTGTGCATCCAGGAGGATGAGGTCCAGTTGTCTGTCTATTATGTATAGTCTCTGTCCCAAGGGTTCTGGTGACTTTTATGCCTGGATGAAGCCTAGACTTAAGGATCCTCTTAGCTATGTCCCTATTTCCACTGCAGTAATATTCCTACATCAGTGCAGCCAAAAGAATTAGCACGGCCCCTGCAGACTGGCTGTCACAAGTTCATTTTACATGGTGGGAATTTGGGCCCTCTGCTAGTGTTGACTTTGCAGCCCTGCAATGAGCTGCTCTATTTGAGGTGGGTTTCTAACACGCAAGGGACTCTAGTCCTGTGATTCCTGATGTGTTCAGTACCAGGAGATCACCTGAGTTAATGGGGTATCATTAGGGGAATTCTCCCAGAGAATTACTAGTTCCATTACTAGTCTTTCAAGATGCTTCTTTCTATTTAAACACTGCAGCCATGCCATAAACTTGTACAATGTTAATAGAGTAAAACGGTATCATTCGCCACAACACTAATCCACTCCATGGCCAAAGCAAGTACTGCAAGCACAGCAATACCAAGGGCCCCAGCTCTTCAAGCTACACTCACACCAGGCAAGGGAGGAGGGTATCAACTAATTGCTACTTTATTTCTGGATAGAAATCACAAAAAACTCATCCCCACATGCTGCCTTGGCTAACAGGTGCCGTTGTCAGCATGGAGCAGCCAGGGCTTCGGGCCAGGGAAGGCAGCTCCTAGTCACTTATGTCCCTAGCACCAAATTGAAACAGATGCTGAATGTGACACTTGCTGGCTTTTTGCTGGACCTCCCCTTCCCATCAGAGCCCTGTTCTAGGACAGTTTAATCAGCATTTTTTACTGAAATTGCCTCCGTGAATTTATACAGGTATTTTTAATATGCTTTAATTACTACTATATTGTCAACACAGGAATGAGGAATTTTAAATCCATAAGTTAATACAGTCACTGGGAGGCCTCTTAACTGCTGGCACAACATTAAAAACTGCTGCTTTCTAAGACATTAATGTCCTTTTCCCAGCAACTGTTTTGGCTTTTTTCTTTCCTGTCCTCTGTTCCCATTTCCCTTGGAGCTGATGTCCATGGTGTAGCTTTAAAGAGGTGGTCGTTCCATGACTCCCCCAGTTCAGGCCAAGACTTTGGGGGACCCCACCAGGTGCCACAAGACAGAATGGCCTGCTTTCAACAGCTCAGGAGAAAAGGAGCCAGAGTGGTGTTCAGCTGGTCTGCTTCCAGCAGTCACAATAAAGAAACCTCAGCCTTCCTTCCCCTTCTCTGTCCAAAGAACCAGTCTATGTAGTACAGCTCTGGCCATTCTTGCAAACTCTTTCAGATTTTTGCTCCTACAAACGTAGGCCTGTCTTCATCAATGATGTTCATGCAGCCTCAGCAAGGATGAATTAAACTGCAGTGAATAAACTGTGCAACTGCAGTGAATAAACTGTGCAACATTTGCTCCCTTAGGAGACATTTCTCTTCTTCACTCTGTCTGCTGGTGCAAGCAATTTTTAGATATTAAGTCATTAGTTTAAATGTTTCCAGAAAAGCTCCCCTGCAGAATTCACCCAATTTCTATTTCCTATAGCTGGTTTCAGAGAGCCCTGTCACTGAAAATGAAGGGGATTTACCTAAGGTGCTAAAACTAACATCTCTGCTCTTGAGAAAAATGCCAGGGGATTGTTCATAAGAATCATGTCCTCAAGTGGTCAGCAGTGAAGAAGTGCCTTCATTTCCATCTCAGGCAAAATCATCTTTCAGTCAACTCCCCACCCTGCTCAGGAAAATGCCAAGCGTCTCCTTTTTGGGGCCTCCTTGGCCAAGCGTTCTTCACATGTGCCCATTCATCTTCAAGTAAGAAGAATTGCTTCACTTCAAGATACAGGGGTGTAGGTTTGTAGTTGGTCTAAGGACGTAGGCAGACAAGAGTCTTTGGGTGAATCTGATATCTTTTATTAGACCAACTTAAATAGGTTCATAGGTTAAATAGGTTTTATTAGACCAACTATTTAAGTTGGTCTAATAAAAGATATCAGATTCACCCAAAGAACCCTGTCCACTTCAAGTGGCCTTTATAAGAATATGCAGTTTTCAGAGAAGGGGAGGATGGTTTTTTTGATACATGGTTCTGGCCTCATCAAGACTTGTTTTACAGTCAACCAGAGAGATAGGCTGCTTCCATCTTATTCCTGGCTGCTTGCAGAGGAACGCACACTTCCGCAGCCTAGCTTTTTCTCCCTCTAGTAGATGGACAACAGGGAAGTTGAGAAAACCATCACATTTCACAAGCACATTGCATTAAAGTCTGGGGTTTCTATCTCAGATGCCACAGGCTCAGGGATGTAGAAGGCCTCCGTTCAATCATCACTGCCTACCCACGGGCATCACATTACATGTTCATTGCAGCACGCACGAGACAAATAGGCAAATCCAGCTGAAAGCAGACTGGTCTTCAAAAGGGAGCCTGTGGTAGGGCAAAAGCCTCCACACTGCAGCCTGTTACACGTGCAAACCATGCTTCTTTGCCTCGGGTATTTCCACAGGGCCATTTCATCCACTGGACCGTCTCGCATACCTCCGAATCCATCAAGTCTATAAACAGTCCATGCGCCTCTGTAAGGAATTTCATCTCAGCGGAGGTCTGATAATAAAGATGCCTTTTCCCCCACTGTCAGGAAGATCATGCGATAGAACCAGGAAAATCTATATGTAATAAAACCACGCACCTGATCCTCAATCGTTTAATCACAACTGCTCTCCCATCAGCATCTGAAGCAATGTTGCCATGGTAACAGTGGCTACTTTAGCTCGGCTGATAGGATGGCACAAAGCATGGGACTCATCTCCAGTTTGTTAGCCAGGTAATTGGTCCTGCTGTGCAGGGTCATACGTAAGAAAAACGGCAGCAGGTGGAGTCCGTCTGGTGAGACTCAGGGCCGTGTTTACCCTTGGAAAGGAGCGCCTGAAAGGTTAGTGAACCACGGAAACCTTCTCTACGATCATTACCATCTGCTGACTAGGAACATCCTCCTGCTTTTCGTTCCTGGACCAGTGTTGCAGCACTTTGCATTATCTATTGCTTGTTTTGTTTCTTTTGGGTGATGTGTCAGATGCTGTGATTTTTAGGCAGCAGGCTCTTTCCAAATCACCCAGCCCCAGGCAGGATATTGTTGGCCAGTATCTTGAGCAAATGGATCAGGATGCTGCATCTTCCAAGTTCCCGAACAGAGTATTATTTAGGTGGAAGAGCAGGGCAGTGGGAACAGGTCTGATTTCTAGCCCCAATTCACTCACAAGGGTAAACCATACCCTGTTAAGCAAGCCAGCTCCATGCTAATGGAGCACTTGCATTCAAATTAAGCCATCAAAATAGGACTTAAATGGTGGGCAGGGTTTGTGCTGGCTGGCCTGCACCTGATGCCCTACATGCGAGTTGCTGCACTTCTCCGTGCCTCAGTTTACTGATCTGTAAAATAAACCTACAACTTTCTGGTTCGTGGGAATGCTTAATTACGTAATGCTGATAAATTGTTTGTCAGTGCAGATGCAATAAAAGTGAAGAGCCCATCTTGCTCTTCAATGCTGTCCGCTGCAATGCTCCAGTCGGTATCAATGGCGTTGGCAATGCAGCTTTACAAGCTGCTTCTCACTTATTTAGTGGCCCCCAGTGAAGTTGCGGGAAATTCCTCAGTTGATTCCAGTGAGGTGAGAGCTTCACCTTATGAATGTATAAGTATGGAAAATTCAAATATGAAAGTTTACAATTAGATATGGGGTTGAACCACAGTTAGACTGGGATCTGATACTACTGGATTCAGTCTCTTCAATGGTACCAAAATATTAATATATTATCTGAATGTTCCCAAATTAGACAAAATATAATTTTCTTCTTCAAACCATTTAGACCCGGGTACATTTAAGCATGGTTGTGGGAGGCATTGGGAACTGTTCCATTAAATCCTGTGTGCACATGTGTATGTGTGTGCATGCATGTACCTGTGCACACGGGTCTTTTCCTAGCCTCTACCGGTTTGGAGCAGAATTATTCAACTACAATTGCCAACTATACATGCCCAACTGTGTCTTATACACCATGCTCTCTTATCAGCTAAATGAGCTGCTTTGGGAGCACATACCTTTAAGATTGCTTTGCTAATAACAGCGACCACAGTACACTGCATAGGGAATAAGGTCTGAAGTATCTACAGACTTGTTTTAAGACATTTTAAGAAACTCAATTTTAATAAGCAATCTCAATCAAAATCATTTTCCCCAGTAATTCCTAAGCTTTAAAAATCACTTCCCATTTGCTAATATCTACTACAAACTGGAGCATGTGGAAAGGGAAAGGGATGTTTTCTCTGGTGGCCAAGGACTTGATTTTGCTCGTGTTATTCTACTGGCATCTCATAAAGCTTTTCTCCTGGTGCTTAATAAAAGCTAAACAAACATTTTGCTGTCAGCTTTCCTCACATAATTTGTTTTTCGGAAGCAGAGGAGTCTCAAATGTCAGCTTCATAAAATTGTATTACACGGAGGGTGGGAGAGGAGAGGGAGAAAACACCAGATATTGTGAATGACCTCAATAAAATATACATGGCTTGGAGTAATGGCATGTTTCACTGAGAACAGATGCTCCTCGCAACACATTTCTCATCAGGAAGATGTGGCTGAATGGCCTGAAAGGTTGAAGGCAAGCCCTGAACTCCACCCTTTGGTCCTGAACCTGCACACAGTTTGATGCGTGTCCTGTAAGCATCCCCCCTCCCTAGCCAGGGACTGATTTCGATGAGACTACATCTAAGCAGAGCCAGTTGGATGTCTCTCTCCAATGAAAAATGTCAATGTTTTGTCCAATAAACCCCAGATGCAAACCTCTTTGGTTTTAACTGAACATTTTTCATTTTCAATACTTTGATGGAAATGTAGATATATATTTTCCCACTGAAAAATTGGTTTCGTGGAAAATTTTCACTGACCCCTTTTGAGATGGTCAGATGCTGCCTTAGCTTAACTAGTGGAAGGTGGAAAGCAGAAACAGATCAAGCCCATAGTATGGAAAGCCGGACATGTGAGAGTCTTAGCGAGAACCAAATCTTGCTCCTTATGAAAGACCAGGGTGTTTAGCTCGATTTAAGGAACGGTCACGTATCAGGACCAGGATCTGATCTCACTTGCACTGGAACGACCAGCAGGAGATCTGAGCTAGCTCTTGGCTTCAGGAATTTCAGTTAAATTCCCTGTGCCATTTTTCTCCATCAACTATATAATGCTCCCTTTAGCTGTCCCATCTAGTTTGATTTGGAGTTGCTTAGAGCAGAGGTGGTTTATTCTTTTGCATGTGTACATCTCCTAGCACTAAAGGGCTTTGATCTCTGCTGGGACTTGCGGGTGCATCTGTAATGCAACTAGAAAGACTTACAGAGGGGACTGAGTCGTGTTATAGGCCATCGGCCCAGACAGCAGACAATAAACTGAGGTTACCCAAGGGAGAGCCAGAGTCAAAGAGCAGAGCAATCAGGGATTAATTTCAGGCCACAGGCAAAGTTCAGAGAGGGCAATAATAAAAAAATATTTCAGACATCCCAACCACTTGTGTTAAGCAGTTTTATTTAGAAGCCAGCAGTATCTGAGACTGGATCAGCTGGCCTGTGTATTCTAAAGCAGACAGCATCAAAGATTTAAGATGTATCAAACGGGGATGGTAAAGTACTACATTTCAGCTCCTTCCTGACTGCACAGCTTCCTCCCGAACAGCTCAGAGAGCTGTTAGAAGCAATGCAGGCTGTAATAAAGAGGAGCAGCTAGAAGGCATCACATTATGTTTTGCAAGACTGGAGGGAGAAGTTTTCTACTGGGCTTCCTGGAATGTGAAGTCCAGACAAGTCTTACACCAAAACTGTTTCATTCCTCCTCTCAATTTAAAGCCTGTGGCTTCAAAACCTCCTGGGCCAGTCTGGGTTCACTAATAGTCCTAATGTAATATTTACAACCTGAGAATTACTTTTGCTTTCAGATTTCAGAAGCAAACGCTCTGCTCTCTGCTTCCCTGTTTGCTTGCTGCTGGCAATGAAGGCTAGGGGAAGGTGAAGACACCAAGCTACATCTGTTCTCACACTGGCGTGCCCCTTGGGTAACTCTTAACTTTGCTGCTTTACACCAAGGTTGCCGAATGCAGAATCTGTGTCATTTATTACCTTCCTATTTTCTATTCTAAAGGCAGAAATGCACCTTCTGGGCCTGATTCTAGTCACTGGACCCATTTGGGGGGTGGTACTGATTTAGGAAAATGCCTAAGCATATGCTTTATTGCTGAA
Source organism: Alligator sinensis (assembly GCF_000455745.1). NCBI lineage: Eukaryota > Metazoa > Chordata > Crocodylia > Alligatoridae > Alligator > Alligator sinensis. The sequence goes on from NW_005841952.1 coordinate 2,692,813, forward strand.
GCTGATTGGATTTAAGCGCAGTTTTGAAAGTAAGTTCATGATTAAGTGCTTTCTTAAATAAGGGTGAAGTGTTTGCCTAATTCAGAGCCCATAGCAGCAGCAAAGCACCCAGCAAGAGCTGAATCAGGTCCCAATTTAAATGGAGTCACTTCCAATTTAAACTGGGGTAAGTGCCAATTGAATCCAGTTTTTTTGCTTATCTATACATTACAATTTCTGTCTCTCTGAAAACATGGATGGTAGGACCCACCTGATATACAGCCAAATTATTCTTCCAGTTATACTCATGCAATCCCAGCGGATCTATCAATCAAGGGCCAAATTCTGTCCAAAGTTACAACAGTGCTAAGTCACTGATGTAGATGATAAAAAACGTTTCGCCCCATGAGTCAAATTGAGAGCAAAATTTTGCCTCTGATAACTTCAGGCATGCTCACTTGTGTCAGTGAAGGACCAGAGGTGGGTAATGGAAGTGATTTTCAATTCCTTGCCCTGTTGTCCCTCTCACTGTAACTGGATGGAAACAACAGGAGAGATGTTTAACCTTGAAACGTTGATGGTACTCAGAGCTCAGAGGAGAGGCAGCTCTCACGCCTGCACTTGCATACTGTGCATTTCTAGCAGCAGTTGCTGGAATCTGGGAAAAAGTTTGAAGGTTCATGCACAATGTCAGATGAAAACCACCCCAAAAGTGGGGGCTCTGCCTGCAGTTCAGAGCTTTGGCATGCATCTGCTAGGAAGGTCAGCAGTGAAACAGCAACTAGTTTGACAATGGCAGAGAGGGAGGGGGAAAATGTACAAGGATCTTTTGTGTTCAGGATTATCTTTTTGTTCTGTATTTATTCAGCTCCTAACACAATGGGGCCCTGATTCCTGACTCAGGCCCCTGAGTCATGACTGCAAGAAAAAAAAAGAAGAAATCGGCCCGTCAGCAAGGTAATGTGGTCCCAGTTGTCGAAATTCCCCAGTCAAAATTCTTTGCATTCATTAGCCCAACTTGGTGGGATACGGGCGAGGTTTCGTGCTGCGTTTCTAAGTTTAATCTTTCTTCTGGGAGTCTTCCCCCTAACCCTCCAGCTAAAGTAGAGACATAAATTTGTTTTCTTCGTGCCTTCTGCTAATGGAATCCAGGGGAAGTGAACCAGAGATGAAATCAGGCAAACAGAGAGTGCAGAGAGAGGCTACTAGCTGCAGACACCTGAGGTTATTAGCATATTTGCCATCAAGACATAAAATGAGCAGCGCGTTATGACTGTGACCGTCGCTTGCGTACGTTGTTGTTGTGCCGCTGCCTGCTTTCCTGGAGAGCAGAGTCGCTTCTCGCTGGGATGACAGTGGGAAATGTGCATGGAGACAGTTTTCAATCTCAGGATCGCATTGTGTGTGACTGACAGAATGGGGACACGTTCTCATATGGTAAATATATTGCACTGGAGTTGTTGGTAGGGGGAGGGAGGAAAGCAAGCTGGGCAGGAGAGGAAATGATCTTAACAGAACAGCACCGGTCTTTCTGCGAATGCTGCACATCATCTGCACAGCTTATTCTCCTAGCCACGAAACCTCCAGATCAGAGGGAGCTGCTTTTAATTCCTCTGGATATCGGGTCTAAGTTATGTCTCAATCTTCAGCTGAGTTATAAGGATGAAATAATAATACTAAATAATAATAATAATTAATATCAGGCTATGCTATAAAGGCTCATTCATCTCCACTTTAGCATGCAGATTAGGTATAATGAGGGTGATTTTTTTAACTTCAAAATTCTCTGTTTTACAAGCCTTCATTTCAGTATAATGTGCTCATAAAACACAACAGCAGTGCAGTGTGGAGAGGGCTAAATTAAAAATTAATGGGCCCTGCCAGTGATAGGATTTTGCAGAGCCAGTAGGAAGAGGAAGGACAGAGTGTTTTCCTTCTAGCTGAGAGCGCGGGTTACATGAAACCAGCAAACAAGCCCTCTGGTGCATCCTCCTCCAGGCACTGCACCCACTCGCCTCTCTGCCGCCTGCACCTTGAGCGCTCATTTGCACCATGCCAGACAGTATCTACACCCTCTCTGCGATGGGGTAGGCACCTGTACAGGGCAATGGGGAACATCCCCCCATATGTGGCTGGTTTAACATAGACTTTGTGAACGCTACCAAAATAAAACCCAAGAGCTTGCTGTTGTGCTTCCTGGAAACTTGTGTCATCCTTTGCATTGTTGTAAAGTCAGAGAGAGATTTCAGTTACAGAAGCACTGCACTTGCAACTTTGCATGGGGGTGAAAGAGAGAATGCTTTTTTAGGTGAACATCACCCCTAGGCGTGCTAGGCTGCTAGATGCAGTGTGGGAGGCCACATGGCACTGCTCAGTGCTCACAGCTCTTAAGTCCACATGCAAACACTGGTGACTCCTATTAGCTTTGCTACTCACCCTGTTCCACCATGGCAGAACACTTGTAATCTTGTAATGGATATGCCCTTTGCAGCTAGATGAAGATGACATGCACCACTGTGTACAGAGCTGGCATGAAACCTAGGCACCATTTAAGAGCCACGGAAGGCCTGGGGTGGCTCCCAGAGCTTGGGCTGCCTGCCCTAGTGTGAATTTTACCCTGGGGTCTGAGTCTCCTGATCTGCTTTCATGTCAGAGAATCACATAAATCAGTGATGGGGGGAGGGAGATCAGACCATTAAATCTAATCCCCCTTTGCCTCCCACGACTAGCAGAGAACTGATCCGTCACACAGTTCCCAACATCATCTCCAGTCTAGTTTTAGATCGCTTTAGTAGTAGCCTGACATTAACAGGGAAAATCAGAGTATTTCATCAGTGCCTTCTGCAGATACAGAATTGGCTCCCATGGGGCTTTGAAGAGAGAAAACTCAGGTTGTAAGATCAAAAGGTGTGAGCAGGGGTGAAAGGTGCTGGAGTGAGGGTGAAGGGTGCTCAAAATTGTACTCCACTCCCAAATTATATCAACATCACTGATATCAGAATTCAGCCCTTTCTTGACCTCTACTGAGAGCCTGGTTAATGCAGATATACCTATACATCATGTCTGCGCCAAATCCACAGAGGGTTGAGTCTGCTACTACTTTCTGCTAAATTGTCTGTTCCTTTAGCTCAGTCTGTGGACACCCATCCTTTTAGCCCTAGTGTTGGCTAATATTATAGCTGTCAACTAAGTGAACTATAACATGTAGCCCTCGATGGAAACTCCCACACAGTTTGCTGGGGATGCAACTGATAGGGTCTATGGAAGTTACTGCAAAAACAACTGAATTCAATATAGAATGTGATTCTGTCCATAGAATTTTTAAAATCATCTACAGAATTTAATAAAAAATGATATTCCTGAAGGCACCCAACAGAATGGTCTTTCAAAAAGGTATAAAGCACCATTGTCAGCTTCTTCCCTAAGTATCATTACCCTTGGTTACATGCTTTCTCTTGTCCTCAATTCCTGTTCTGCATCCAGGTCATCAGCTGGAGTATCTCCATCCTGCTCTACTGAATGCGTAAGTTCTTATTTATACTACCTGACAAGCAGACCTACTGTATCGGGCTAAGAAGATATTCCTTTCTTCTTATCCTGAAGGGTGACCAGAATCGGGAATAGACTTGCCAAGGAGGTGGTGCAGTCCCCAACCTTGGAAGTCTTTGAGACTGGACAGACACCTTGCTGGGATCATTTGATCTCAGCAGTATCTCTGCCCAGAGCAAGGGGATTGGACGCAACGATCCTTGAAGGTCCCTTCCAGCCATTAATTTCTATGATTCTTCTGTATTCTGCTACACATTGCTAAATAGCCACTACATTTGAAGGCAGTGGTGGCAACATTTCAATGACAGGTGAAGGATTCCCTATGCTGTGTCCGTAACGACTTTGACTTGCATGGTGCTACATCAATCTATTACCGCCATTTGTATTTCTGTTCATGGTATTTATCTCCCATGTGCAAACCTAGTTCAGTTACAGACCAGACGTGAAGAATGGCTCTGCATGGTCTTGCAGTTAGAAACCTTCTTTTGAGAGAGTGAAACACCAGCCTGATCACATACTGCCTTCTGGCACGCTAACTGGAGAAAAGATGCATGTTTTTGTGAGTCACTACACCTTTTTACTTGTCTGAACAACTCTTTCATGAAATGATAGGACATGCTGCCTTCTATCCCTCCCATCTTGGTTTCTCCTCTGCACCTAACTCTTGGACTGCTTAGTCTTCCCAGGAAAGTGATGGTAGGTTTATTCTTTGGAAATATTTAAGGAGAGAACTGTGGGCCATACCAGTGTATTTTTGATGGGAAACCTCTAAAGAAAACCTAGGTGCTTGAGATTCAATATCTGGCATTCTTCTTTGGCAGTCAGTCGGTAAAGAGCCAACAGCCCAGCATGAAGTTAATGGCTACTTTGGTGAGGAAGCGCTGTCGCTTCCAGATGAGTGCTAAATTCAAAATGCTCCTCTCCACCTATAGTAATTAAAACCCAGGGGTCCCGGACAAGCTCAAAACTCAGACATCAGTGCATTGCCTCTGTCTGTTCCTCAGGTTATAACTAATTTACGGTGTTTTTTCCCCACTTTCTGTCCTAAATGTCAAGTACAGTGTTGCCCTGAGCTTGCAAACTGCTCCCACTTTTCATCCAAGTGCTGGCTGAGTTTCAGCAGGGGATAAATTGATCCCTGTGCATATCTGAAGTAAGGTCAAATTCATGAAGCCCACTGGCTTTGAGTGTGATTTTTGCCTGAAATATGTAAATTGCTTTGGGCTACTTCTCCACTCCTTTATGTCTTGCAGAACCACTCACACCATGTAAAGCAAATGCAAAGCGGAATGGAAATGCAAGACATTGGAAGTCTCCATTAACTTATGCAGATGGGAGCATCACACGTGCATTTTGCTCACACTTTGCTTAACTGTAAATGACAAAATAAGATACAAGACTGGAGAATTAAACTCTGTAAATCTGCAATACGTTGAAGTTTCCATTCAAGTGAAAGGATTTTGGTAGCAGCTGAATAACACATTTTGAATAATTTTACCTTAAAAATTACCTTGGCTTTCAAAACTAATGGCTAATTGCCCCATTAACCCACGCAGCTCAAAGATGACGCAACCTCAAAGGAACAAAACACCAGAAGAGCTGTCAAAACAAGACTAAAAACACACATTTTATTTTTTAAAGAAGATAAACTGAGAGAGAAGAGGGTGGGGGGAGGCAGAGAGAGAGGGATTCATTTCAGCTAAAACTCACTCTCACACTGGGGTGTTTTTATGAATATCTGACCCCCCAGCACCCTGAGATTATCAGAAAGCACAAAGGTGAATTTGGGTGGGCTTCATTGATCTTCCTAAAACTGGAACTCAGCTGAGAAAATACTACAAAACTGCATTATCAAATACCAGTTCTAATGAAAACCACAACCCCAAGCTGATGTATTTGTGGCCATTCATATTCATGGTCAACACAGATTACAGGAGAGCAATTCTTTTTTTTCTGCCTATGAAGGTTTATGGGATGAAAATACTTTGTGCAATTCAGTACACTGCCTCTCGGACCACGTGGTGAATCAGCCTCATGGTTGTCTTCTACCCAGCTAGGACTTTCCACAGGAAACAAAATCCCGTGACTACATGGAGATTTGTGCATCTCTCCACTGATTAAGAAAATGAGAGGGTGAAAACTTTCAAAACCATTTCCATGTTGCTTGACATATTTTTCTATTTTCCCTAAAAGTTTAAATAAAAATTTTGAACTGTATTACATTTAACTCCATTAATACTTTAACTAAAATGCACTGACATACTTTTTAAATGATTACTGAATGTTTTACTTCCTTTTTTTTTTAATAAAGCTTACCGAAAGAAAGATTTTTGGTAAGATAAAAATGCCTATAATAATTTTGACCTTGATTTTGGTAATAATTTTGAAAGCACTGTGATGAAAATGTTAGTAACAAAGTCTGGCTGAAAAATTCTCAGAGAATGAAAATTATTTTCTTTTATCATTTCGTTTTTATAGAAAACTTCAACCCACTCTTTATGCCATCATCTAGAAATATCTTTGAGTACTCTTCCAATCTTTTATAATCTCCAGTCCCCCATCTGAGAATGCCAAATGATTTGATGTCAATCACACAGCACAAATAACATATAGCAATTAGCTAAACTGTACCATTCATGAACAACCTATAGTCTAGAACATGTTTGAATAAAGATTTTTGCGGAACAATTTCAAATAATGAGCAAATTTGTAAAAATCAAAGTCTGTTCAGATATCACAAGTAAAGAGGAAGAAAAGAACTAGGTTCATTTAATAATTTTTGTGCTACCAATCGTTTGTCCTACCATAGCTGTGAAAAGAAGGATGCTAATAGAAGGGTTTTCATAACTAGGAAATGAAAAAGCGCACGAAAGAATTGAAAACGTTCTTTCTTGGAAAAAAGCCAGCTGCTTCTCCTTTTCAAACTTCCTTCCAAGTCTCATACTGTACAAAATGATAGATAATGGGGCTACATTTTGAGGGGATGCACAGGTTAGATTCCTTTGTGCTCAGAATGCTTTAAGAGTTTCTTACACCGATGCCTCAGGAGCATAAAATCCTATAACCTCCCTGTCAAGCAACAGGGAGAAGGGGGGGAAGTGAAGTGAGGGTTACTTCAAATCCACTTTCTCCCACTTCCCTTACTTGGATTCCCTTAGACATATTATGCAGCTCTTGGGGAGTCTGTGTGCAAGGGAGTCTGGTTTACACATTTCCCTCAATCTTTTGTATCATTTCTGAATCTCTCCCCCTTTTCCACATGGACATGCTAACCCACAAGATAACTTTCCAAAAAAGGATGCTCTTTACCTGTACTGGGACTCAGGGAAAAGCTATCAGAGAAATCATTTACAAACACTAGACTGGTTTCACCAATTCGCCAAAGCCAGTGGACTGCAAAGTTGCTATGGGACAATTAAATTTGAAATAGGTAGGTAAGATCTGAAATCGGTGAGATGGTGGGTCATACCTGGCTCATTCAGCAGCACAGCAGAAATGGTCTAGGTTCAAGCCCCTCAAGCATGCAGCCACAGAGCACGGATTCTGCTCGGAAACACCTGCAAGGGTTAGCGGCAGGGCAGTTGTGCTCTGATTTGAAGCACCTGGGGTATTCCCCAGTGCAGAAAATATTCTTATTGGAGGCACCTGGAATAATGCACCGCTGGCCCCGGAGAGAACAACTCCCTAGCCCAACCCTTCCAAGTGCGGGTGCTGGGACATACAGCAGCACGCCAGGTGGATCTGCTTGCCTGAACAGGGAATAGTGGCACTGCCCCTGCTGGGCATGCGTTGGGAAGGATCAACACCTTTCATGCGGTACACTCTGCTTCTCTTGTGCATCTGGAATATACCGCAAAGGTCTCAGTTTGCCATGAAAAACAAAATAAATCTGCAAACCTAGTACACCCACCCTGCGCTGGATTGCAAAGCAAAGCCAGGGCTCCTACATGGAGCAGCGCTGGGATGCACCATGGCTGTCAGGCACTCCAGTGGTGGGAGCAGCAAGCCTGTCCTGCCCCTGCTCACCAAGCCTAGGGTTGCCATTATAGAGCATGGTCCAGTTGTCCTCTATTGTTACGAAACCGGATGCCCTTATGGTCTCTATTTTTCTATTGAAGACAAAAATAGAGGGCATAAAGGCGCCGGGTTTCATATCAATAGAGGACAGAGTAGCAGAAAACCAGAATGTCCTCTATATGTGATGGTCACCCTAACCAAGCTTCAGTGGCAAGTCACAGCTGGACAGGTGAGGGGCAAGCAGAGCAGGTTTTCACCTTCTGCTGTGACCAGTCCACTAAGGCAATTAACATTTATGTGGCTTACACCATAAGGCCTGACGAGGTCCTCAAAGAGTGCTCACCCTGACAAACAGGACCATTTTTACTTGGCTTGCGGCTACCTGTGAACACTTCTTTTTGGCTCCACTTCTTTAAGTGACTATGTTCACTTACCTAATAGGGTTGCACAAAAGTCATTATTTTGCCTAGCACTTAGCTTAGAGTGTATCTGCTTCTTTCCTAGACCTGAAGAAGGGCATTTTGTGCCCGAAAGCTTGCCTAACCCCTCCCAGCTAGGTAGTCGGTCCAAGAAGAGATATCGTCAAACTGACCTTGCTTCAAGAGTGTTTTTCAAACCCTTCACAGGGCAGGAAAACCATTTTCCATTCCATGCTATCTGGACAAGATGGACTTGCTATCAGCCTGTCTGTAGAAATGCTTTCTTCTGGGTCTGCGTGAGCATGCTCCCTCCGGAAACAGAAGTGCACCATGCTGAGACCTATTGTCTCCAGATTCAGGTTGGTGTTTCCCTGTCA
>NW_005841952.1:2701212-2704229 GCF_000455745.1 Alligator sinensis
CAGCAGGAAGGAGGGAGGAATCACCGCTTAGCATTGCTAACGCGCCTATTACTGTCCATGGCAAGGAGAAAGCAATTGCCTAGGAAACCATTACAGAGACCTGCTGGTGTCCAGGGATAAGGTTCAGAAGTGTGTAAATGTAACAATTACTCAGAGGCATCCACAGCTTGTGCCCTTTGGAGAACCTGCTGGAGAGCTAGCAGTTTCCATAGAAACGTTAGGGAAAAGCTTACCGCCAGCTTCCTTCCAGCTGTTCCATATCCGAGCGCAAACAAAAAGGGCCAGCGATGGTAAATGAGGAGACAATTGGTTCAAAGCAGCTGGGTGATGCTCTGACATCAATGTCTGAATTACGGGGGCAGGAGGGACAAATTCTGTCTCGTTTCCCCATAACAGAGCTACTGATGGATAAACAGCGTTTGCCTCTATTAATATACCCATATCCACATGTCCATATCCCCCTCCATGCATGCACATGCTCATCTGAGACTGCCCGTTTTCTCTAAGTCATTGTTGCCTTGAGATCTAGGAGTCAAATTCAGAAGAGCTCCAGGCACTTACTGCATTCATCTTGGCGCGCTCACGCCACACAGGAGTGATTTTCAGTCTTAAGACAGCATCCAGATGTAGACCCAGGTGCCCAAACTCATGCACCTGGCCTCCCTCCCTATGTGAGAGCAGATGCTGTAAGTCACTGATTGATACATTGGGCCTGGCACCTATAGTTACCCCTTTTCAAAACAGTCTCTAGTGCAATTCAATTGAAGGAGCGACACAAGGGATGGATTTGGCACTTGGTGTCTACAAACACAATTCTATTTACTAGCAAGGGGCTAAAAAACCCCCAAACCTACATTGCTTGATTTATGTCTATAAAAACATTGAATTCATTTTGCCGGTGCCACCTCTGAAATATCGGCCAGGTTATGCAGGACGATTTCTTTGTGTTCTCACAATAAATTCCACGTCTCAGCATTTCCCTGAGGAGCCAGACGGTAATATCCCAGAGACTGCCACAGAGGAAAGATCAAAGAAGAGAATGAGAGCGAGAAGAGGGAAGTCAAGGCGTGTGAGAGAGAGATATTTAAGCAGATACACGGATAATTAAAGGTAAGCTTGTCAGAGCAGAAGGAAAGGCTGCACAGGTAGCAATGCAGCACACACTTGAGATGGTGAGAGCTCCTGGATACATTTTTCTCCCCGGGGAATTTTTTGCAGAGGCCACTGGGGACTCAGTTTTCCATTCCTTATTTTTTCATTTAGTTCACCCTTCTCCCCAGGCGAAAAAATATATTGCTTTACACCTTTTTCATCCATGCTGTCTAGATCCCAACAGCAGTGATTCTGGTTCTCTCCATTTACAGTCTCATACTTCAGAGCCCAGGTAGCTCTCCAATTAAAATAAATGCTGAACATACAAGTCAGGGAGCGATGGCTTCTCTTGCTGTTTCAGAAACTAGGTGGTCTGGCTTGTGAGATTTCAGGCTTTTCCAGTAGCGCTGCTTGAATGTGTATTCATTTGATTTCAGTTTGTGATTCTTTCTGCCCTTCTGTTCTTTAGGAGCCAAATATTTAGTCCCTTTTTTATCCAGAATATATCATTCTGCAGGTCATAATCTAGCTGCTCAGCGCTGCTCAGATGCCAACCAGGGGGAGCACAGCACATAGGGTTAGGAGGGCCCTGCTGGGTCACTGAGTCCAGCCCCCTGCTATAACAGGTAGACACATCCTAGAAATCTGTGCAAGTTTTGTTAGGAGCTCCACGGTTAACTCTGCCCTAAAAACACACATGCTGCACAAGGAAAAGACTCATAAGCCTTTGCCTGGGGAAATGAATCTTCAGTCCAGTGACACAGCCCTGCCTGGACCTATTACACATGTATGCACAGTCTGCACACAAATATACACTTCTCTCCTTTCTCTCTTCCCCGCTCTGCTCCCCCATGCCAGCCACTGTGAACAGGAACACAACTCCCATCTCATCAGGACATGCACAACCACAGTCAGGCATATTGTTGTGCACACACATGCATACATTATTCTGGCTCCGTTGCACATATATGCAGCCTTTGTGCCAGCCACACTGCAAAACACACGTGATGAGCTACTCTACGCAGAACTTTTGGCAGAGGTGATCTCTTTTATTAGACCAACTAAATAGCTGCAAAAAAATGTTCTTCATTTGCAAGCTTTTGGGCTCATGTGTCCTTCCTCAGGCAAAGGAGAAAGCATAGATTGTAACATCTCTCTCAGGTAGAAATGAAAATTCATAATGCACAGGAGAATAAAAAGAAGTTATAGTTTCTCCTAGAGGGAAAAGTTCCTTTTATGCAAGTTAGGCTCAAATAAAAGTTCAAGCAGTCTCTTTTACCTCCAAGCTGTCTGATGGTAAGCTGGGTGTTGAATTTTTTATTTTTTCTTCCTTCTCGGTAAGATGTTTTCTATTATACAGGAGAGAGGCAGATGGCATGAATCTCCTGGTTGAGGAGCTAGAGTATGGCATTCTGGTTTCACAGGTCAGTCGGCCTCAACAGGGGGAGAGTGCACGGAACAAGGTGAGGAAACCTCATGCAGAGGAAATGTGAAGCTAGTGTCATTTTTTTTGCAGGGGGGGTAGGAAATCCAGGAGTCAGAGGATAGGGAGAAGGGGCTGGTATGGGATGGAGGCAGCCTGGCAGGGAAGACTAAGGAGACAAGGTAGAGCTCGTGCCTTGGGCAGAGGTAAAACCGTGGTTGCAGTGTGGTGACAAGTATACCCTTGCGAATAGACACCTTCCAAGGCTGCAGTGCTGTTCACATTACAAATGCATTAAATCCAGCTTAGTTCAAATTTGATTGCTTGACAGACAGCAGGAGCGGTGCTATGAAAGTCTGTCCAAAAGCCCTGGTGACTTATTTTGGAGCAACCCTGTTTAATTATAATCCACCTCTGCCTTTTTATAATAGACATGACATGAGCAGTGAGTGATCACGGCTAGAAGTGAGCCAGGAGCCCTTTCTGTCTGGTCTCCCGCTGA
>NW_005841952.1:2704458-2712851 GCF_000455745.1 Alligator sinensis
AACATTACCTGGATATGGCTCCTACTGTACTTTTAAATTAGGTCCTTGCGCTGGAGGCAATCTGGCCTCTCTCTCCAGCTCCCACATGTATTATCTGGCAGAGTGATAGAGTCAGACTCTTCTACATGGCTGCTTTTTTACACACGTCCTTTAAAGCCCCACAGGGGATCTCTTCTTGAAAATCATCTTACTTCGCACACACTGCCATGCCATGTGGTTGGAGCCCAGATTCACTGCTCGTTGGCACCTGGTAGAGAACTAAGCTCTTCCAACCATCTTCTGCCATTGGGAAACATAGCAAATCCTCTGCTGAGAGTTGCTGTGGGCAGATTTCAGCCCAAGCTATTTCAAAGTGAGAACAACTTCTGTTTCCTTATCTGAAAGCTCTGGAATAGTCACTGTCAGCGTCCAAAAAAATAAAAAAAGGACTGTTTGTTAGTCATCTATTTCTAATTTTTTTGCTGTTTTTTTAATTTTCTTCCACTGGACTTTACAGTATAGGGCCAAATCCTACTCTGGTAAACCCCAGAAGAAGGTGGTAGTAAATGCATTGGCTATATTGATACCATACCAAAAATGCACAAGGGGAAACATGGGCAAAAGTTAGCCCATTGAAATTTGGCATAAATAACTACACAAGGTACCAGGGCACTGGAAGACCAGACCATAGGTGATGGGGACATTTCGATGCGTGTTTAAATGCATATGGTTTGATTCATATTATAAATACAAGACTGGAAAAGACCCTCTGTCCAACTAGCCCATGTTCTTGACTCCAACTGTGGCCGGGACCAGATATTTCATAGGATGATGCGCATTGGGTAAATATGAGATAATGTTAGACTCCTTTTAATCTATAGGCATTAGAGACTGCCTGCAGCCTAAAAACAAAAGGTTTTCTACCCCTCCCAAATCTGTTAGCATTCATTAACACTTTCTGGACATTCCTTTGGTTACAGCTCTGGAAATTTTAGTTATACAATAATTCTGTTATCCAAGAATCTTGCTATATTTTTGCTATAAATGATAGCTAAAATGAACACTATAAATGCTATCCTGTGGCAATGAGTTTCAAAGCTGAAGTGTGCCCTATGTTTAAACAGTATTTGCTTTTATTGCTATTTTTATGGCATCTTTCAACTTTGCTGGATGTTGCATCCCTTTTACAAGTATACCTAGTTAGGAATTTTGTCTCAAAATATATTTTGATTTAAACATTTTTTCCCATTTTTCCTTGGAAAAAAAAAAATCAAACCAAAATCTTTTCTTTTCAGCTTGACCTAAGGATACCTTTTGGCTTTGAACCAAAGTAAAACTGCATGCATTGTCATTCTGAATTGTGATTTTACAGGACTGTCTGTTCTAAGAAAAAGTTGGCTATTTTGATTTGTTTCCATATGAGAATAAGGATCAAACCCTGCAGCCTCTGATAAGCCCCAGGATGTCCTGCACTTTCTATAAACGTTGTTTTTGGGAAGGCAACATCTTCCATCGGTGAAATTGGCCCCAAAGCAGGCAAAGCGGCGGTGGAGAGAGATTACTCATGGGAAAGTAGAGGAGGTGTTTGTCGCAGATTCCTGATGGCAGGTGAGAAACTCATCCTGCTAACACGGAGAACACGCACCAGATTGGGAGGAGTGTTTCACAGAAAATTGGCATTCCAAGCACACCGGTTTCAAGGCTGCTGTGCAATGCTGTTTCCTCAGAGAGGAAAGTTCATTTTCATAGTCTAGGAAAAGTAGAGTACTTTAAAGTGAATAATAATTTAAAGTGGCAGCCCAAAATTGGATTGAATTATTATCCAAAGTATCTGAATGGGAAAATATGTTTGTTTTGTAACAGCCTAGGGGGGTGCCCAGAGGCATTTAATAGAGACACAGTAACACATTATAGGGAAAGTTTCCCTTTCTATTCAGTGTTCAGGGTTTAAAGGACCCTAAGAGGCTAGTCTTTATTCTCGTGTTTCCATGTTTGTACAGTGCCTAGTGTGACACAGTCCTGACCAGCACCTTGGTGCTCCCACAGTGCAAATAAATAATTACAAAGGGCCGCATTAAACAGGTAGAATGGCGAGGGACAAAGGGGGGTTATTGTTGCTTTTATTCTTTAAATAGCAGGTTATTTTGACCTTTTGCATACCAAGATCCTCTTTCCCATATAACGAACAGGCTTTCCCAGCCAGAACCAGCCTTTAATGTGAGATACAGTTAGGAATCACTTACTCTTCAGAACATGGAAAGAAGAGATTGATTGCATCCCTGATACCTGCTCATGAGCCCCAGCGTGAGACTCCCTTGTCCAGAGATGCAAGTTTTACTACCCATTATGAGACGTTGGGTGAATGGTGTCACCCTATGTCCCATTTTCCTCCTCAGTAAAAAGGAGACAATAAAATGCATCCCTGCTACAGGATGAGCTGAGAGGTGTGATGCTCAAAATATATTTTGAGATTTGCATATAAAAATCTATAGGTGCAAAGTATGGTAAATACAGTAAAAAGGGATATTAAAAAAAAAAAAGCCCTGGACCCCATTCTCCACTGCCTTGCACCTGACGAACCATATAGGTGCTATGTATGTGACCCACTCAGGACTCTCCACTCAGTTATGCAAGAGGTAGCAATTTATATCTGCTTTATATTCACCTTGTAGAGCCACCAATGACAGCACAAGAGGTAAGACATTACATTTAACTAGAGAGGTGCTCAATCTGCAAAATCTAGATCTGAATTTGTATACATCTTTATAGGTTCTTGGCTTTGGGTTGGTCATTATAGAGATAAAAAAGCCATAATTAAGTTTCAGAGAGAGAATGCAAATTCAAATTCTTTCTTTTCAAGATAAGGGTGTGTGGATCTCCAGTTTTTCTCTGAATTTTAGAAACAAGGAAAAGGCATTTGTAATAATTTATCATCTTAAACCATCAGTGCAAACCAGTGCAATAGTGAACAACAGGTTTAGTAAATTTTACCCTTTACTCTGTGAAAGTCCAAGGACAAATGACAAATTCTACAAGGCGATGGGTATCTCAGAATGGTTGGGTGCAGATCACAGGACGTTTCCATCCTGTGCTTACTGAATGCAATATTTAGAATCAGATTTCATGACTCTGAAAATTTCCTTCCAAGAATATTAGCTATTATTTGCTTAAAATCAGCTCAGATTTTTCCCAACAAGCTGCTAGTATGCAAACTCAACTACTAGCATAGTCACGGAAAACAAATTCAAAAGTACACAGATTTTTTTTGTGGTGTTTGCTCAGTTCTACTGACATCCCTGCAGGAAGGACCATGTCCTTTGGTTAGCAGACAGCATCTGCACCACATACCACATTTTCTAAAGTGCTGAGTGATTCTGGGCATCCAACTGCAGGTGCTTTATGCAAGGCCAAGTTATACAAGGGCAGATGACTCAGCACAAGGCTTCTTTCAGATCTCAAATTGGGCTTCCAGAATCAAAGACTCTAGAATCCTTCTGAAAATCTATTTTTTGGGGTCAAAAGCACTCAAGGCAGTGAGGTAGCTGTCATCACATCCAGTTGCCTTTGACACCCCCACCTGAATGACCAGGTACCCACTTATACCTGGGGGCAGCCTATGGCATGAACACGGAGCAGGACTTGCGCTCCAGAGCCAAAGCAAGACAAGATCCCTTATGCACTTTGCCACCGCACCTACATTCAGATTAGCGACTGGAAAAGTTTAGAGGAGTCTCTCAAACTTCACCAAGAGCCCTCCCAGAGGGAGCTTGTAACAGAGAAAGAGCCCCCTCAAAATGGACACAGAAAGCTCAATTAGGGACCTGAGTTACATTTGCCCAACAAGCAATAATTTGCTGTCATGACAAAAGTGAGGAACATCAACATCTGAAACCCTCAGCTAATATCCAGAAAAGACCTTCTAAAAGAGGCAATCACACGGCAAAATTGCCCTGTGGTTTCTTCACAGTTTCTCCTCCCCTTAGAGAAGAATTCAAAAAAAAAAAAAGTTTTAGAAAGCAGAAAATAATTAAAACCTACTTCCTCCAATTAGCCATAGGGTGATGGCACCACAGCAATCATTACTGCTGTGCGGTTGGATTTGAAGGTGCTTGGCAGCAGGAAACACATTAGATACACACAACCTGGTCTGTGCCCATTTGGGAGGGAACAGATTGCAGATTTCACAGTTTAGCGTTTCCCATTTTGGTAGGTATATGGAGAAGTTCAGAACTTGCTCCTCCAGCTGGCCTTGAGGTAACCAGATGGATGTGCTGCTTTGTGCTTTCTTTTCCCAGGCAAAGGGCCCAGACAAAACTCAGGCATTCCTCTGGACCCATGTTGAGAAGCGCAGAGGCGCTAGCCCTTTGCACAGCCATGCTTCGGCATCTTAAACTGGCTGCTTTAACGCCCCAAGTTTCCTTCTCAAGCCCTTAAGTAATTTCCTTGCTGACTCCTCTTCAGAAAAGGTTTCTTACTTGCTGTGGTCTGGGATAGACACAGAACTTTGCACAATGGCTCCTTCCCATATCACTAATTTTTTTGGACCCTTTGCTTACCACACCTGCACACCTCTGCTGTCCCTCCTGCCCTGTAACACAGTATTTCCTACCCCTGGTGCTTTTTTATAGCATTCACCTCTGCCAACTCCTCCCTTACCCTACTGCTGCATTCTCCAGCTGTTGTCTCACAGCAAAGGGCATATCAGCACACCTCCAGCTTTCAAATTCCTGTTCTCATCCCTCTTCCCCTACTCCTTTGGAGCAAAATTCAGTTCATATAGCATCAAGTTGGGGTCACTAACTTGATATACCCCTATGTAACTCAGGACAGGAACATCCCACCAGGACATGCATATTCTCTGTGCACAACCCTCCTCCGCAACGAGTATTGCTGGAATATTTGACCAGAAGGTGGCTGACAGTAGACAATGCTATAATATAGGAAAGAGGAGTAGAGAAGTTTAACTTTTGCATTTGGACTTTTTTATGGTGGAAAAAGTCCACCTCCAGTCCTTTAATGACACCAGAGAATAGAATCAGACAACAGACACAGAAAGGATGTCGTAGGGATTCACCTGGAACTGAACAGAGATGAGACACGGGAGAGCTGCTATTTGAAGCCGTATCTCAAAGAACACCAAGTTCCATTCTCAAATCACCCACTATTATATATATTGCTCAGAACTGACCCCTGGGTCTCAGACTACGGTCTTAACTATAAAATCGCTCATTCATACGAATATATAGATATTTGGTTAAAAAAACACCATATTTTTTCTGATGAAAAATAAAGGGGAAAAATAAACATTTCAATATTTGATACCATTTTTCTATTAACAAAAAGTTGGTTATTGAAAAGCAAACTCAAAAGTGGGGTTTTTTTAAGGAGATTTTACAAATTTGGAAAGGTTCTGGAAACAAAGGTTTTGATCAAAGTGAAAACTTTTAGTCTTGGTTGCGAAGACAATTTTAAGGGAAAATCTGATGTCAAGCAGCACTAATAATAGTCCTTCCTTTTCCTGGTCTTTGTCTGTCTTGTCTGTTAAAAGTCTCACCAATTTGGGGCTGTTTTTTATTGTGTGTCATTCCCAGACCCAAAACAATGAAAGTTTCAAGCTCAGGTGCAATCTTCAGACTCTATCCTAATATAAATAACAATAAAACATACTTTATAATGTCAACTACATTTATGATTTGGTAAACACAGCATGACTGAAGGACCGACTTCTACCCAATACAGCAAGTTTCTCTTTGTCTCATACACAGTTCTTAATGAGAACAAATGATCTTAGCCACACAATAAAATAAAATTTATGATTCAGTGACAGCTAATCGTTCGCAAGAAACAACAGATGCACTTACAATGAAGATATATTTCATGGTTTTTTGCAAAGTACTTCTAAGTGACTGAATAATGCATTATAATGATCACTTGGATAGTTCCAAATATGGTTTAAGAATTTATAAAACGCTTTGTCCACCATCCAGTCCAATAGGAGTATTATTTAATTTGCGGCACACTTAAAATAAAGAAGGGGAGCACGGCTTCTCTTCCTCGTTATGCTATCAATGTATATGTGGTGATGAAAAAGAAACATGCGGCTGAAGGCAAAGGGAGGAAAATCTTTATCTAATAGAGATTAAAAGAACAAGGGAAGAAGGCCGTTTTAGCATGATGTGTTGCATCATGATCTTTGCTGAGATGATAATATTTTATGATTGTTGGGTTTGGTTATTCTCCGCTGCCCTGCAAACTGCGTGACCACTTACACTGGTGCTCAAAGGAGGGCCAAGCTTGCAAGAAGTTCTCACCAGATAGAGGGATCAAAGAATTGTGACGTGGATTCATTCTGCAGAGATGTGTGCAATGACACAACAGGCAGACAAGGTTCTTTGGATAGATGTGATAACTTTGATTAGAACAACTAAATAGTTGGAAAGATTGTTCTTTGTAAGTTTTCGGGCACAAGTGCCCTTCTTCAGACATAGGGGAAGTCTGTGGGTGTTTGTGTGCTTTCCTTTTTTTCACGTTGCGAAGTTTCCGTTGCAAACAGCAAAATTCAACATCTTCCACGCTTTAGGGTTCTTGGCTGTAGCCGTGTTGGTCTTTTCCTATGCCTGGAGAAGGGTGTTTGTAGCTTGCAAAGAACCATTTTTCCAACTATTTAGTTGGTCTAATAAAAGATATCACATCTACCTAAAGAACCCTGTCTGCCGATGTCCTTAGACCAACACGGCTACAACCAACATCCCTATGACACAACAGGAACAGTCATATATAGCACATCTTATCTGTCCCTCCACCTCTGGACCTTTATGCCCCCTTCACCATAGTACAGTGCCCCTCAAACATTAAGAACCAGCTTCTGCCACATATAACTCTGGCCCACCTCATGGGTACCCTGCTGATTTCACAGAGGATGCTCACAGGGTCAGGTATTCCTCAAATGGAGTAGGATGACAGAAGCTGGACATAACAAAAGAAATGAACCTCCAAGAGAGGTAAATAATCCTCATTTCAAAGGTGAGATTTAAACCCAGATTTCCAGTCACATGCGCTATCACAGGACCATCCCTCCCCAGGCACTTTAAAGTATGTTAAATACCTGGAACTGAACAACGTGACACTACTATGCACTAGTGCTATTGTGAAAGGCTATCATTACCCTCATGTCGTAGACAGAGAAGTATGGCACAGAGAGGCAAGATGAGTTCCTTAAGAGCATACATGCCATTTCTACACCCCATTTGCCATGACAAATAGCATTTACTTACATACCAGAATACTCTGCACATTTGGAATATTTTGCAAACATTTTTCATTCATAAAACCCTCATTCTTCAGGACAGAAGAAAGAAGACAACCTCAATCAGAGGGATTTGGAAGAAAACGTTTTCCACAGCCAGGTTATTTCATAACTATCCATACCTAGGCTTCTTGCATCTTCGTCTGAAAGCAGATGTGACTGGGCCACTGTTAGACATGGGTTACTTGACTGGTCCTAGCATCCTAATCATTGGCTCATATCAGGATACTGTGGACTTAAGGGATCAGTGAACTCATATGACGAACCCTTCAATCTTAGGATCTTTAATTAAATATGTGTTAAAACAAGTGGATATAAGGAATTAAAATGATACTCTCAAACTTATGCTATAAGGATATTAGTGATAAAGCAGTTAAAATAATACCAGGGACAATACCAATGCCCCCTATCAAGGGGCTAATACCATAAGGAAACTACACCCACATGCCATACACAAGTCTATTCAGTCTCCAAATTTCCCCCAGGTCTGAGCTTGTTAATGGAAATGATTCGTTTATTCCAAGTACCTTGTCGAGTCCATGCAGATATAATTGCAGATAATTAAAGATGAGAATGTGGCTCGAGCCTCAATAATAAGCCTGTGATGAGAAGCAGCTCATCCCAAGACTCTCTCCTTTAGTCTTTCTTTACAAAATGTAAAGAAAGACTAAAGGAGTCTTTCTTTCATCCTATTGCTTTCACAACAGCTCTCCTGGTTCCAGTACTGTACCACAAAGGATCTAGTCCTCTTGCAGAGCCAGTCTTCTTGTAGTGTGCAATGCAACTGGAAACCCAAAATACAAACAAAATATGAGCTAGCTGCAGGCCTGGCCCTGAGTTGGTAATGTTTATTTTCCATTTGCAGTTAGAATAAAAGGTAAATTAACAAAGCAATATGGCCCTTTCCTTACAACACATGCCACTGCGGGAACAGGACATCCCCTCCACGCTAGCGTTTGTTCCCAGCTTTCCCCACTTACAATGCACCATCTGTCTCACTTCAGCACTTGTGTGATATGAAACATCTTCTCCCCCCCACGCTGAAGTGAGGAAAGGATTCACACTTTCTGTTGATACAGCCTGGGGTTTCCCACACATGATATTTTCT
>NW_005841952.1:2712861-2713565 GCF_000455745.1 Alligator sinensis
GCGACGGGGGACCATGTTCTGAGGCAGGAAGGACAGAAAGTTGGTGGGGAAAGGCAGTTCTCATTTCCAACAACCCCCATCCCTTGGCAGCATAAAGGGATGTTAAATGGATGGAAATAGCCAACAGAACAGTACAGAGAAAATAAGTTGAAGAAACTACTAAGGATTTTGTTCTACACTGAAGAATACACAGAGAGAGAAAGATGAAGAAGGGCAGGGTTGGAGCACAGTTTGCTATGGCTGTTCTCCGTTTCCCATAGCCCACAGAAAACTATGGGGAGCAAAGCATGAGGCAGAGCATCATTGAAGTTGCTTTAATTTGACTATGAGAAAGGCAAGCCCACAACTGCCCTGCAAAAACAGAGATCAGCTTTGGCTTCTTGCTTCAGAAGAGGGATAAATACAACCGTGGAAAATTAAAAGTGCAAATGAATGGAAGAGGGAGTCTATCCTCATTCCCCTGTTCCCATCCCCCTTCCCCGGGTCTGGTGTGGGAAGCCTCTCCAGAACGTTTCTATACCTTTCAATATCTGTTAGCTTTCTGCATGCCCACCACCATCCCTATTATATATATATATCCATATTGTCAGCAGTTAACATGTTCCTTACATGCGAGTTTCTGCGTGGATCTTAAGAACAGGGCTATTGAGGCAAGAAGAGACCCCCCCCCCCCCCCCCCACAAACAAGTAAACAAAAAACCCAA
>NW_005841952.1:2713596-2736777 GCF_000455745.1 Alligator sinensis
GCAAAAGATACAGCTAATTCTTTCAGATCCTCCTTTTGCCAAAGGACGGACCAGAGAAGGATGGGAAGGATTTCACCATTTACACTGAATTGTGTCTACCTTGCATATGGTTGAGTTTTCAGAGAGCTTGAGTCCAATAAACACAGAATGTGGTGGGGGGGGAGAACAATTGTATCGAGTCAGTCATGTAATTAGTTTGAAAAAAAAAGTTTCAATTGACAGTTTTCTGTGTCTTCCTCAAGCAAACAGATGCTGAGGAAGAGAAACAAGCAAATAACAAACAAACAGAGTAAACTCCAGCGTTACAATCTGCTCTCGGGCACAGACGCAAGAGGCAATGGCGGGGTTTTTTTCCCTGCAATGGCTGATTGATGCATTTGACCCACAGGGGCATACATGTAGGTTGTCTGGGAGCTCTCCAGATAGGTGCCCCACGTGCACTTAAATAAAGCTAGTTGTCCTTGGATATTGTATTTGAATGAAAGAGTCCAGCCATCCTTCTGTTTCACATCCCTCTGCGCTTTGTTTTTTGTTAAAGAGATGTTAGCAGCAGCGAACGGCACTGGAGTATCAGCTTGCGAGATAACAGATCTCTTTCTACCCAGAGAACTGGGACATTACAGAGCAGGGCAAGCTCCAGGCCTTTAATCTTGCCCTGGAGAGAGATCATCTCCGTGGATAAAAGGGAGGAAGCTCAGGGTCTGTTACTCATTCAGCCCCCCACCTCCTTCCTGAGTCTGCCAACACGAGGGCTCATCACTGTCTGTTGCTATGGTGGTTTGCGATGTGGTCTGTTCAATGGGAGCCAGACTGAGGTGCACCAAGCTCATTTCCTACTGGTATTAACTGCTAACAGCTTTCAGCCGCTAAGAACCCTAGTTCGATTTGTATGAGCCAGCTTTTCAATGCAGTTGGCCATCGCTGGGGCCTGCCAGAGGCTGAGAGCTCTTTTGACAGTGTAGGCCTCTGTGGCACAATAAAAGGGTGGAGACAGAAGTGAAATTTTTCAAGCAATTTGGCCCCTGAAAGCACACGGCCACTATGTCCTAACACGTGCATGGCTGCCGAGTGATTTTATAAAATGCCCGATTGCACACAAATTAACCCTGGTTAAATCAGGTATTACATTAAGGCACTCAAATGCAGAGCATCTTAGGGAAGGAGGTTGGGTAAAGAGGCCCCCTCACCTTGTCCTCCCCCAGGTGAGGGGGCTCCTTTCCCACCCCCCAGCTGGGAGCAGCCAGCATGGAGCACCGCGTTGCTGAACAGCCAGAGCTGGGTTGGGGGAGCAGGATGCAATGGAGCACCCTCGCCTCATGGGCCCAACCCAGCTCCCCCCAGTACCCCAGCCAGGGTAGCTCATGGGGAGAGGGCTGCAAGGCAAGGGGCACCTATTCCCTGCCCCCTGCCCCATCAGCTCTGGTTATTCAGCAGGGGTGGGGCTGGGGAGAGGGGCAGTTCGCCAGCCTCCTGAGAGGCTGCTGGAGTCCCCCCGCCTGCTGACCTGGTCTGGTGCAGGTTGGGTCCACCCTCCCCGCCCCCACAAACCCAATAGGCAAACATCTGTTGGGTTGTGGCAGGGGCTCCAACTCATGATGATTTATGTAAAGCACCATGAGCTAGAGCAGGCCCCTAACTTCTGTCTGCACCCAGAGACAACCATTTCTGAGCATCGTTTAAAATTCAGCCATTATTTAAACAGGAGCTGAATGCTAAAAATCAGATTCCAGCTGCAAGTGTTGAGCTCTTGAAAATCGGTCCCTGAACTCTTCTCCGCTGTCTCTATTGCTTGCTGCCAACTGCCTAAGAAATCTGGGCCTGTTGGTGGTGGGGAAAATGTATTATTGCTCTGTCTTCCCACACTAAGGAAGGAGGAGGAGAAGTTGAACTTCTCTTCCTTCCCTTTTCATTCCTACTTATCCCTCCCTGCTTCAGAGAGCTCTTGGTTGAATGTCTCACCCCATAGGTACAGAGTCAGTTTAACGTAATACCAATTCAAAAACTCTTTACTATTGTTTCCATAGGAACTGCCACTGCCCATTCAATACACCAAGCTCGACTGCTTCATTATCATTTGTAGTACAGTAGCCCCTAGAGGCTCCGATATGCTAAGCACTAGAGTCACAGTTAGAAACACTCCCTGCCCTTAAGAATCGACTCACAAAATAGGCCAGAAAAAATGAGGAAGGGGGAAGAGTTCACAGAACCAGACAATGGCAGAGTGGGCTGTGGAGAACGGGCCCCCCGAGCAACTGGTCTAATGCTTTAGCGAGCTCTCTTGCAATGCATCCAGTTCTATCAGACACCTTGAAACGGGGCTAGCATGGGGGGAAATGACTGAATTGGAACCAACTGGGCGAAAACTGTCCAATGCCTTTGATTTCTCTTTAAGATGCTAAGCCATAAATAGACGCCTCAAGGCCAATTTCTAACAAGGGACTGAGCAATGTTCACAGTCAGATGCTGAGGAACAACTACAGAGCGGCCCAGATTAAAGAAGTCAATCATCAGGTTTGGCAGAGTGTGTGACTTTCATTATTCCTATTTAAAGGCTGAGAACATTGTTGTTACAAGTGCCTTACATACTTTCATTTCACTTATCTGCATGACATTTTCCCACCCCTTTACCCTTTTTCTTTCCTCGGCACATAGGACCCAATTAAATCACTTTCTAATTCATAATGTATTAAGATAATAATGGGAAGCAAAGTTAGTAGCGGTGAGATTGGAATTTGCAGAAGGCATTTACGTGCTCCTTTGATTAGGCACTTCAGGTAAGGACAACTCCTCCCCTCCCCAATCCGCAGTTGTGAGAAACAGTACTGAATGAAAAATAGTTGGATAGAGAATGATCCCCTCCCCATCCCGTGTGATCATTCAGGGCCTACTCCTCATGAGAATGGGCTGAACAGATAAGAATATCCCCTATTGCCCAGTGAAGAACATCTTGCATTTGAAAGCCGGTCAAACTTGATTTCAACCATGCAGTTGGTCCAATAAAAGACATCACTCCCCCACAAAATCCTTGCCTTTTGGAGAGGTGACTCTCTTATTCTTTTGCTTCATTAATTTAACAGGCAAATCTGTTGTGGAAGATCCTACATCCCTAAATAGGCCAGGTCCTCTAGTAACACAAGCTGAAGATACTAGCACTATGCTGAGCTATGCCAGTGAAGGATCCAGTCAACTGAGTAGACTGGAAGTATCCCAGGAAGAGAGAGAGAGAGAGAGAGAGAGAGAATGGAAGAGCTATTTATTGTAGGGGGAACATCAGAGATAAAGATTTTTGACAAATGATAGACAAGCAAACTGCAGACTAGACAGGGAATTTCAAAAGGTTACATTCAATAATGGTTTGAACTTGTACAGTGTTTTGTATCTGAAGGTTTCAAAGTGCCTTCTAAATTATTTTCAGACACAGAACAGCTCTGTGAGGAGGGAAGCGTCACTGCCCTCCACCCCTTTTTCTCTCTTTAGAAAGCAGTCTTCTTGGTGTAGAAGTTGGATGGGACAAGTTCATGCCCTAATTATGAGCCAGATTTCTCATTGTTTGATTGACGAGAGTGGATTTGGGCTCTAGTCTGAAGGAGCCCTGTTAGACCACGTAGCAGTCTGCAAGAGAAGCAATGGAAGCTGCGTTGCTCCAGCACTTAAAACTAGGTTGGCCAAGACCTTTGGAGAAGGTGCTATGAAAAAAGAGCATTATATTTGCCCAATGACAATATAAATGGATGCTAAAAGTCCTCTCTGAATGTCACAACAGTGTTTCAGTGTAAGATGGCTTTATACACCTTGTCTGCTGTGGAGTATGGCTAGTACTGGGAGCTCACTCACCACACTAACTAAAAGGAAATTAATTGCAGCTACTTCCCTGCTTCCTGCCCACTCACCCAACTCTAGCTTTACCACAGAGATCCTTGCACTAGCTCCGGTGTGGTGGAATTACAGCACATAACAAGTGTTCAAGTTTCAAATAGATGGCTTGCAGTGTCTTCCCTTCAGCGATTCCACCTCCTTCCTCTATCCCCTTCATTTCGCTCTTTTATCAGAATTATCTCTGATACCCCTGAACAAATGAGAAAACACAACTTCTCTGCAATGTGTTTCAGAGGCCCAGGGGGCAAACCTGCTTAGCATTTCCTGTATCACATTTCGTTAGCCTTTATCATTAACCTGCACTAATCTCTCTAGACAGAGAGCCCAGGGGCAAAAGTGAAGCTAACACCCTTCCCATCTTGTCGATGCCAAAATAATTAAGCTGGTCCCTTGGGGTCCTTAATGCCTCCTCCTGTTCTTTTGCAAGGTTGTTCACTTGGCGGTTGAAGGGTTTTATTTGTTTTACTAGATTGAGAATGTTACGCCAGCCAAAGCTGCACAATCACCCTTTCTAGGTTACAGATGCATGCACAAATAGACCCTGATAAATTAACGCTAAAAGTCTGTGCTTACATAGACTTTCCTATGGTGGGATGGCAAAACACTAAGCAAGGGGAAGATGCAGTTATTCTCCAGGCACCGAGATGGTACAGAGCACGGATGTCACTAGGGCTGCACTGGTGTGACTGGAAGGAGATGCTTGGCTAAGTGAAAGAGGCATGCCCCCTAGTTGACCAGGAGGCAATGGAGGTACCTCGCTATTTGGGCAGAGGAATCAAAGGTAGCAGGAATCCACGGGCGGCGGCCAGCCACACTAGCCTCATGGGCCACCTAGGCTCAGGCAGGTTCAAAGTTGGCCCAGAATCAGGGAGGCAAAGTGGTATTGTCAGTCCCCATCAGTAGATCCGTGCTGTGCTTTCCTTAACTGTAGTGCAGATCTGGACCTAGGAGTCCGGATCAGCACAAAGCCCCCTTTGACTTCCCAGCAATTATCCCTATATGCACCTGGGTGCAGTAATGATAAATATGGAAACAAGAATAACAAATCCTATCATGTCCTGTAAGTTGTAACCTAATTAATGGGACAAAGATCATACCAGCCTACCATCAAACACATCCCTTGTCCCTTGACCTTCTTCCCAAGACAATGCTGAGATTTGAAAAACAGCCTGCCTCACACCTACCTTAGAGAGCTGATTGATTATCCCTTAAAACAATCCAGCTGGCTTCGTCTTCCCCAGTTAGCTACCAAGTCACTAGTGTGCTTTTCATCACATCTAATAAATGTCCCTGTTGAACTGTTCTGCTCTGAAGAGGTCATTAAAATAAGCTTTTCTCCTGGAAATGTGTAAGTAGCAAAAATAAGGTATCTTTTCGTTGTTATGAACTGAGAGTTATTCCTTTGCTGTTTCGCTTGAGATTTGAGAATGCACCATACCTTTTTTCTCTCTCGCACACAGACCCTATATGCTCATACACAATTGGGAACCAACACTTTTTACTTCCTTGACTCTCTCTTTCTCCTCTCTTCCTACCTCTGATTCTTCCTTTATCCCTTTGTAGATGGGTCTATAATAGGACTGGTCAAAAATCACCAGGTGGTTTTTCTCTCTTAAATGAAACTCTGAACCTTTCCCTCCTCCCTAAAAAATCCTGGTAGTTTTGGGCAGCGGTTCTCAACCTTTTGCACCTTACATCCCACCAACCGTTTTGTCAAAAACCCCTGGTCCCACCACGATTAAAACAAAACCCCATTTTCCCCAAGAAGTGTATTTTTACTTTTACATGCATTTTAGTATTATATCAATCATTAATGGAAATGTTTTAATGAGTTGATGTCCCACCCACACGACCTCCCTGTCCCACTGGTTGAGAAACACAGGTTTAGGGGACCTGGTTTCATGAAGAGCCCCCAGAGAAGAAAAAAAATGAAAACTGAAAATTAACATCTTTATAGATCTTTATGTTTTGAGAACCACAATGTTTTAACTTAAAATATACTTTTTATTTATCTCCCTCCTGTCTTCAGCCTGCTTCAGCCACAAATCCTAACTTCACTGATCCCCTTTGCCCCCTGGCTGATGCTTTTAATGGCTTGCTGGCCAAGGTGGCTGAATTGGCATTGAAGAATAGACTGGGAAATACAATAGCAAATCTCCAACCCAGAAATATTATATTTATTTTCAGAAAAGAACGTGTATATATGAATGTGTGCAGGAACAGAAGGCTTTATATGCATATAATCATTTTTGCTCTCCTTCTTGCTCTGTGTGTACATGCATCCTGTTACAATTTTTTTGAGAAACACGGCTGTGTTCTACTTAAGTCTTGAACTACATCTCCAGTACTCCATATTGCCTAAAACACATGACAGGATAATTATGAATAAAGCTGAACACACACATCTTTGAGCTGGTCTGCTCCTGCATATTCAAGATAATTGCCTCTGCATATGAGCATTTAGCATCTCAACATTGAGGAATATGTGCACAGGATACACCTTGACTTTAGAGTTCAGAACCGGAGAATATTGAATTTATAAACAGTTTTATGTCTGCAACCACCTCTAAATGCCAGAGCATGAAGGCTCAATTGTGTAATCAGCACATTGCCGAGGAGATTTTGCAATCCAATAAGGGTGAAAATGTGAATAGAAATTCAAAGCGCAGCAAAGCAGACCAATCGCATGGCGTGGCTCAGGAGCGGAATTGAAAGAGAATAAAACATGAATTGTTTGTGAAAGGGTGAGGGGAGGGAGCAGGAGCTGCTCCCTGTCAGCCAGCCGCTGCTCTTATCTGCACCTCTGCAAATCCAAGGTAACTTCACTGACACCACTGGGGATACTCGGACATTCCCGTGAGATCAACAGCAAAATCTGGCTCTGGGTCTACATCAGCTCTTTACTGCCCTGTCGGGTAGACAGCAGAAAACTCCCTCTAAATGTCCCACGTTGATGACTCCTCTGATCTATTATATATCAGGTGTTAACTGCCACTTGTTCTTTATATTGCTACAATGCCCAGAACCTCCAGACAGGGTGAGGGCCTCATTATGCCCAAAAGATCACAGGAGACAAAATCTTTGCCTGGAACAGCGTATAAAGTACTGGAGCAGTGTCCAGTTTTGGGCCTCCCGCTGTAGAAAGGATATGGACAAACTGGACAGAGTCCAGTGGAGGGCAATCAAAATGGTTCAAGGGCTGGGGCACATGACTTATGGGGAGAGGCTGAGGGAACTGGGCCTATTTACTGCAGAAGAAAAGACTGAGTGGGGATTTGATAGCAGCGTTTAACTCCCTGCAGGGTGTTTCCAAAGAGGATGGAGCTGGACTGTTCTCAGTGGTGGCAGATGACAGAGCAAGGAGCAATGGGCTCAGGTTGCAGCAAGGAAGGGTTAGGTTGGATATTAGGAAAAAAATTCTCACTAGGGTGGTGGTGAAGCGCTGGAACT
This sequence comes from Alligator sinensis, assembly GCF_000455745.1. Taxonomy (NCBI): domain Eukaryota; kingdom Metazoa; phylum Chordata; order Crocodylia; family Alligatoridae; genus Alligator; species Alligator sinensis. Next base: position 2,720,923 of record NW_005841952.1, read on the forward strand.
GGTTACCCAGTGAGATGGTGGAAACTTCATCCTTGGGGGGTTTTTAGGCCCGACTCAAAAAAGCCTTGGCTGGGATGATCTAGCTGGGCACGGTCCTGTTTTGAGCAGGGAGTTGGACTAGATGATATCCTGAGGTCCCTTCCAGAACCTCGTTTTCTATGATTCTATGATCCACATCTTCAATGTGGGCAAATCTCTGTATGGGACTCATAGATATATCCAGACCAAAGTAGATGAATAACTTAGGAAGAGAGGAGGAAGAAAAAAACCCAATACACAAATCCTTTCATGTGTATGTATGTGCACGGATACACACAAAGATGCATATGTATTTATCTACACACACACACACACACCACAGTCTACCGAACTGGAGGAGTCTTTTAGCCAATTTTGCATGCAGATCACAGGGCCAGCGGCCATTTTTACAGGCTGAGCACAGTGCCCAAGTGGCAGAGAGGGGCAAGGATGGCAGGCATCTTGCTGGGCCAGCAGCCAAAGGGAGCCAGCATTTTATTTTCAGTAAGTTTTCTTTTGTTCCCAGAGACCCTGCGATTTTTCCCGGAATTGTGGTTTCTGCAAAAAATGCAGAATTGCAATTTTGGTAGGTCCCTACCCATAGGTAGAAAACTACATACATTTTGAGTTTTGCCAATAATATATATTGACATTTTTCTAGCCTAACTATGTCCCTGTTGGCTGAGTCCTACTATATATCAGAAGAGAAGCGGTTCTGGAGGGATTTGAGGCAAGAGGGAGAGGAGCCTCACAGATGAGTTCAGAGAGAAGGATCGATGCACCCGAGGATGTTTGTGTGAGAAGAGGATATGGAGATGGAGGATGCTGGCATGACTAGTGGAGCTGATGTGGTGAAGGACAACACAATGACAGATTGGAACAGGTAAATAAAATGGCAAAAAACCTGTGAATGTTGGAACAAGGCTTGAAGCAGATGCAGTCAGAAATGGGGACCTGGGAGTGACCTAGTCCCAGTGATGACCATGAGCAATGACCTGACCTGTGTCTTGAACCAGTTTGAGAATGTCACAAGCTGGAGAGAAGGAAGCTGCAATAATCAAGAAGGTGATGAAGGTCTGGGCAAGGGTCTTGACTGAGGAGGCAGAGAGTTTGGAAGAAATGTGGAAGGAGGAGCCATGAGATCTGGCAACACCTCTGATGTATGAGGCAAGGGAGGTGAGTGAAGAGAAAAACAGCTCCCAGGCAATGACCTGATTGAGGGGAAGGATGGGGAGAGAGGCATTGGAGGCCTAGAGATAGAAGAGAAAGGGGAACATGTGGAGAGTGGGGAGGAAAGATGAACAATTCAGTCTCCAGTTGCTAACATATAAGTTGATGGCAAAATATGGCTGACTGGTTGACACACAGATACATTTCTTACTGCTTATTCTTTGAAAGGCAAATGAGCTTTAACCCTCTGCCTTCTGGCCAAAGAGTATTGGGAGCCTCACGCCATAGAAAGTCAAAGTGGTCAAGTGACGATTCCAGGGAGGTCCATGAAAATGGACATCTAAATCCCCCAGAGGAATTATAAACTTGAACCCAAAGATTCAACAACATGTTTTACCAATCCATTCAACACCTGTAGGTATTTTAGAGGTGGTGATAAATGCAACATGACAAGTTAACTTTGAGACAGCAACAAGACAAAAAAGGAAGGAATATAAAGCATAACTTTTTGGGGATACGTATGAATCCTAATCCCTTTATTTTTATTTTCCTTGAAGGATCTTCCAAAGAAAACAGTCCATTACCTTTCACTGTTACCTTTTCTGCATAGAAATCTTAATCCTCTGCTTTTGATTTTATCTGAAATGTCCAATTAAAATTATTACTTTTAGCTGCATAATTTTTTTATTGCTTCTCCTGAAGGTACAATGTTTTCCATGGCAGGAAGGAAATTATCAGAATAAAATGCCATTCAAGAATAGATCCTTCTCTTCCATATTCTAGCTGTTGCTCCATCTTTTTACTCCCCCATTTCAAAAGCAGAAGCAGAGAAAGAAAAGGGCTTTCAAATGCACAAAAACTGTGCACTATTTTTTTTTTTTTTTTTTTGTTTTTTAGAAGGGCAGTTTTTTTTTTTTTTCAAAGCAAACACTCTGACAAGGTGTGGTTTTCTTTTTTTTTCAAAGCAAACACTCTGACAAGGAATGAATACATAGGAAACACCCCCATAAATAGGAAAGCAGAAAACATCAGTCCTGGTTCTCTTCATCCGGCAGCAAGGACAGAAACAAAAAATGTGTGTTTAAAGTTAAATATTTGACAGTAACTTTTCCTTTTTGTAAATAGCTGTAAATAGATGTCAGTTCCTCAGAAAGCTTTCAGAACATTTGTGAAAGGCAAGGGACCAATTCTGCCCGCTCTTTTGACATCGTCATCGCTATTTGCTCTATGTCCTAGAAACCAGCCAGGAATGAGACCCCTTGTGCTAGGCTTTGTATAAATAAAGAAGTAGACAGCTCCTGCCTCAGAGTCTAAATATGTAAGACGGTCTCCACAGGGTGGGGAAAAGGCACGAGGCACAAACAGAAAGAGCTTGACTAGTATCTTATTCTGCAAGAAGCCCCTTTGGGTCAGACGGGCTCAGCTTGTGCAAGCATTAAAGATGCTACAGGAGAGTAACTGCCTGCCTCCCCTCCTACACACCGCTTCCCTGGGTCTATGCTGCAAGCACTGGAAAGAGGAATAATCAACTACCCGGTTCTCATCAGGCTACATGGAGGGGAGAAAGGACCAGAGAAGGCTGTGGTAGGGGAGAGGATGTCCTCCAGCCAATGTAGGCAAGCCAGGACATGGGGTAGAGCCAACTCAGATTACAGGCCTGCGGCAGTAGGAGATCAGTGTTCCCTGGGAACAAGTTAGAAAAGAGGAAAGTGTAATTTTTCTTTGAATTTTCAGACTTTTCCCAAAAGGCTCCTGGGGTACTACAGCTACATACCACAGAGCAGGTAAACCTAAGCCACAGAAATCAATGAGGCTGCTCACAGTCAGGTCCCACTTACCAGGAGAAAGGCTGCCCAACAATCCCTATTTAGCCCTGGATTATAAAGACTGTAGGGACTGCTCTGGCATTGAAGGGGACTGGATATTAGCTAACAAGACTCTTACTGTTGCTGTTACCCGTTGTTTTTCTATCGTGTTTTTTATTTTTTTTCCCCCCATTAGTGAAAAGCCACTTTTCAGCACAAAATATAGGTTCTGACAAAAAAACATTAAGTAACAATATTGGTAAAAGAATCATGGAAAATTTTATTTAAAAATGGCAAGGGCTGATAAGGCTGGCTACTTTTTTTTAAAAAAGCTTCTCTCTCTCTCTCTTTTTATTTATTTATTTTTTTAAAAAAGACAATTTTTCATTGTTCAAGAAAAATCCAGACCCAATGCAGATCCCAAAGAGAAATTCCACTCACTCCTGCCTGGCAAAGGTCAAGGATGTGCAGAATTAGCCCTAATTACAGAGTCTCGGACAAAAAGCGAAGGCCAGGTCTTTGAATCGTTCCAGGTTGCTTGGGACAGGCTTATTATTCCCCCCCTTCATGGTGCTGGATCTGGATCAGTTTTCCTAAAATTCAAGCAAGCTCAGCTCCAGCATTTTGGTGCTGGCCTATGTGCTGTGAAGACAGATGGAAATGAGACACACAGTTACCTTTGGCAAAGCTTCTCGATGCAGATGGGTACGTGGTCACCGATAGCAAATCTCTTCAAGGCAGATGGGCACACAGCTGATGCCATCCTTCTTGCTCATTCTGTATTCTGTGCCATAGAGCACGGATCTGGTCAATAAAGAGCACAAAATTGGTCCTCTCCCTCTGGCCCTGGAAACCTTTTCAGATGAATTATTCTGAATTCTGAGGGAAGGCATGTCTTGCTTCTCAGCAGAGGTGTCAATTGAAAATAAACGTTTGCACAAAATTACAGTCATTTGTGGCTGACAGAAAGAGACATTTATAATTTGCAGCATCCTAAAAATCTCTTTTAAACTACCTTTTGTACCTTTTAACCACTTAGAAAAAAACACTACGGGGCAACTAAAAAGTATGTTCTGCTTCCATCAAGGCTAGTTACAATTGTTATTTCATATAAAACATAAACCAGTTAATAGGTGTGGTGGCAGGATATGGTGCATTCCTTACGGTAATTTATGTCATATTGTTCCTCACACGGCTCGAGATGGTAATTTTAGGAGCACATTCATTATATGCCGGCGTTTCTGTTCCATCTACTATCTTTTTTGCTGCTGCTGGCTTGCATGTGCGTTTTACATATTTACGGAGTAATTGATGATAAACACTGAGCAGGAAAACGTTTTAAGTGGAAAAGATAGATATTTCGAGGAATATGGAAGGATGGAGAAGAACCGGCAGTAATGGAAAGAGGCGCACGGTACTGTGTGTTTGGAAAACAGGAACAGCTAGGATGCAATTTCAGCAAGATGGCCCAAACATGAAGGCAAAAACACAGACCAGGGACATAAGATACCTGGGTTCAGTTCCTGACTTCCTTTTTTACTATCTGTGTGACCAAAGGCATGTGATTTACATTCAGATTTTCAAGTTTCCCTTCCACCTCCCCCCTACTCCACCCCTGCTCAGCGGGTGTCAATGCAAAATCTCTATTATGCATTAAAAGAATCCAAGCCTGGAGTTAGCAACACCTGCTCTCTGTCTTCCCGTAGACCTACAGTCCCAGGGAACTGAACAAACCCTTAGACTTTCTGATAACTGTCATCCACTCTGATATCAAAGAAAAGGAGATTCCCATTGTATTAAAAAAAAGTTCATACATTCTTCATAGAGCGAAAGGGAATCCTTAACAACCATCTGATTTTTGGCCCCATCTGTACCAGGTCAGTCTGCAAAGACTCAGTGCACTGCAGGTAATGAAGCGTCTGAATCAGAAGATATTGAGAAGCAAATCCTGGGACTACTCAAAGCTCACTCAGTATTGTTATCAAGTCTGAACTCAGATTGTGTTACCAAAAAGTTGGCTCCAAGTTCGGTTTGATATCAAAACCACATGCAATTTATGGTTTCCCCTGGCTTTGATGAGCAACCAGATGAAACTCAGAGTTTTCTACTGATTTTTGCTTTGAAAACTTTGGGTGTATTCATAATCAGAAGTCATAAAAGCAAGCTCCTTACAGGTCAGACCACAGACAATGTTTATTTGAAACCTTGTGAGCCAAACTTGCTGTGTTTCACATAGTTTTATTCTGAGAGGTGAACTTTGCCCTTCACAAGTAATTGATTGTACTAATTTAAGTTTTCATGTCCTTGTCTTCAAAATGCTTAAAAAGCTTATTATACCTGGGATAGTCAGAAATTACAGAAACTTGACTTGAAAACGGAAATCAAAAGCTACATTTCTCCAATGTCAGACAACTATCTTCTGTGATGGTATAGTTTAAGAGAGAGACAATAGCTTTCTCAGGGGCTGGTTCAAGACTACAATGAACTCTCAATATGAGCATCGACATCTTCTGCTCCATGGGCCAGATGCACTCCTAAGTTTCAGCATTATTAGTATTATTGCTACCACCCCCATACCAGGGAGGAACCATGGGCCAGGGCCCCCAATACTAGGCACTGAACAAGCTGGCAGAGTTTGCCCCAAAAAACATACATTCTACATATTACAACAGACGACAGGTGAGTATATACAAGAAAAAGGGCACTACAAGGCAATACTGGGACACTAGTGAGTATGATGGGCAGTGGTGGCAGTGTGCCAGCAGCATTAACCTCCGCTACGTTTAGTGTAGGCAGGATGGGAAGGAGACTTTTAATGAGGTATTTGAGGAGAATAATGAGGTAGCTAATAGCTATGCAGATACTTACAGGGAGTTCTCCCAAGTATGAGGGATACTTGAGCTTTAAAATAAAAACGATGACAGGGTGTACACCTAAGCATTAGGCCTGTGCAAAGCTGCTAGTATTCACTTTGGATTTAGCCGATTCGGGGGACAGTGACTCGATTCAGTGATTCGAATCACTGTCCCGATTCGATTTGGCCGAATCTCCGAATCAGCCAGGCCAGACCCATCCCCTGCCCCTCTCCCAGCCCTGCCTGCCCCAGCTCCCAGCCTTTTAAAGAAAAGCCCTGACTCAGCAGGTGCTGCCGGGTGAGGGGTGATCCCCGCAGCCCCCCACTGCTCCACACTGCGTGGCGGGCATCGGGGGGGCTGGCAGGGGTCCCTAGCATGTCTCAAACATATTTTACCAGCCTTTGCAGCAACAGGACACTGCTGCTGTCTCCCTGTTTTACCCATGGCAGGTTAGGGTGCTATGCGCTGTTGTGCAGGGTTAGACAAGGATTTGTATGGGATGGTTTGGATAGGGATGATGCTGCCTCAGGCAGGGGGTTGAACTAGATGACCTCTGAGGTCCCTTCCAGCCGTATGTTTCTATGAGGTTTCTATTTTCTTGTGAGCACTGAGGTACACTGCTCTTGCCATCAATTCTTCATATTATCATAGCATACAGTGGCCCCACCACAGATCAGGGATCTGTTGTGTTAGCTGTTGTGTCAACACATGGTAAGAAACAGTCCTTCCTTGCTCTCTCAATAGGTAATATAGGCAAGAGCTGAGAAAAAAAGTAACCCTTTATCCATATGGGCAATAGAAATTAAGGCTCAAAAAGAAATCAAGCACTCTCCTTTCTGTTCTGCTGTCCTCCCACCCTTGCTGTCACAGGCTGTTTGTGTTTCTAGTATTTATTTCACTCATCTGGAGCTGCAGCCAATGTGGCTGATTCTGCATATGGATTTAGTGTGAAATGGGGGAAAATGTGGATGAGCTGGACCAGAATATCCCTAAAGAATGAAACCTGGACAGAGCCGGTTAATCCCATGCTCTGTTTATCTGAACATCAGCATGTTCACACTCCTTTGGTAATAGCAAAGATCACAAGCCTGTGTGGAGCGGCAACTGACTCTTTTGCCCAGAAAGTGGGGTTTTTTGTAATTTGACTAGAAATTGATTCAGTTCCAGGCCATCCTAAGGTCAGTGGTTTTATCTCAGGCACCCACCTGCTATATAGTCAGAGGAAAGAGATAACAATACTGGTTCAGGATGGGAATATGTTACATGCCAGATTTGGGGATGGAAGATACGGGATGTGAAATTTCAGTAGACTGGTGTTTCATCTTTGGAAAACAAACACTTACAGAAAATAAAGCAGATGTACAAAATGTTCATTTAGGCCTGGGTTTAACAAAGCACTTGAGCACATTCCTAACGTTAAGTGCGTACTTATGTGCTTTGTTGGACTGGGGCCTTAAGGCCTGATCCTGAAAGGTGCTAGCATCTCTGTTATCTGCAGGGTGTCCCAACTCATGCTGACTTCCTCAGTCCCTTGGAGCTTGCTTGGGGTGTTCAGCACCTTGCAGCATTGCACTCTCGATGACACTTTTTAGACTGCATGACACTGCACTCTTGATGATAGTTTTCAGGGATTGCAATCCAAATGGGGTCGTGGCACTTACCAAGTGGGGTCATAAGCCCCAAAGACATTCACTGAGAACACTAGGGCTTGGATTGGAAGTGGGATCATGGAGAAAAAGGTTAGGAACCACTGTCTGGGACCACGATGCTGCTCAGTCACTCAGTCAGTGATATCCTAGTTTAATTTTTTTAAATTTTTTTTTGCAATTACCGCCTTGGTTATTCTCTAGTACGGTGATTCTCAACTCTGGCACCCTGGGATGTTTCGAGATCCTTTCAAAAGTACCACGGAGTGCCCCACAACGTTAGCACTGGTAGGCATGCCAACATGATTCCTACGATAAACCCAGAGATTTCAAATAGGAATCCACAGTGTTAAAAACACGCTGACACATGCTATGGACTTTGTGAGTTCTTCACAACAGAAGAATTGCTCTATTACTTTTCTGTAGTAAAAAAATTAATGAAAACTAGGAGCTGACATTTTCTGACGGGTGTGTTGAGTCTATCGAGGGGTGCCTCATGTCTAAAGAGATTGAGAACCACTGTTTGAGTGCTTTGTCTTGTCTGTGTTACTGAGTATATTTGAGTGATGACAGAGCTTCCCACATCTCCTGTGGGAGCCTGTTCCACAGTCTAACATAACATCCTATTAGGACATTTCTCATAAGACTGTGCTTAATTGTTTTTTTGCTAAATCACAGCCTATCATTGTTTCATTCCACAGAGAGGTATTATGGCCTTGTGTGATCCAGGAGATCATGCTTTCTGTATGACCTTGTGCCAGTCACTGATGCCAAATCTCCAGTGACTTGGGGCACTGGATGTAGCTAGTATGGGGCTGATTTCATAGAAACCAAATACGTGGAAATGCCAGCACAGTCCACTTGAGCTACAAGGGCTCTGCACCTCTGCAAATTAGTCCCCGAGGGCCTGGGTTTTGAAGATATAGATGTCCCTGCAGATGCAGTGTGTTGAATATTCAGAAGCCAAGTCCCATGGATTTCTGTAGGCTCCTTTTGAAAAAATTCTCACTAGGCACCTTTCCATGTCTGCAAGTATGTAAATACCTTTCATATTCTGGTCCCAAGTCTTGAACTGCATTGCCCCAAACAAGGTACATAAAAGCAGTGAGTCCTCGGAAAAATGTCAGCTTTAAACTGTGCGAAGGGGATGTGATGTGGCCTAGCAGACTCAGGGGACATTTGTTATTTTCCCAGCACCACTACTGGCCTGCCCAGTGACCTTGGGCAAGTCATATTACTACCTTGTGCTTCCAGATCCCCACCAGTCGAAGGGGACAAAGATGCTGCTGTCCCTTGTAAAACACTTTAGGACCTACTGATGGAAAACAACAAGATAAGAGCTCCGCATTGTTCTGGCCAATTTGTAGCACTGCTTTTCAAAGTAGTCGTGTTGCTGTGGATTTAAACCCATGTATATTAGGGTATCTCCACATTATACAATGCAGCTCCATGTAGAAATACCGGAGGCAGAATGACTGTTTCAGCATGGCGAGCCACCCTTGCTTATTAACCTCCAACTGAGAAGATGGGTGCATTATCTAAGTGCACCAGTGTGGCCATGCTGCTTCCAGTACCTGCGCTGGCTCATTTAGTGTCACCTCCAGTTCTGCAACATGGCGCTGCACCTTGTCATGTAGGCAACGCCTGGGAGTAAATTTGCCCCTTTGAGCTTGTTTCCCAGTCAGGAAGCCGGAGGGACCTTTGGAAAGAGCTTCATGATTCTTGGATGACAAGACACTATGTGCAAGTGCAAAGAATTGCTGCTGCTGTTATTCCCAGTTCCACACTGCAGGCAAAGCTAAACAATTCTTCTCCCTTCCTATACAGGCGGAAAAGCCACAGGGAATTGAGCTGCATCAGATGTTGGCTCAGATTTTTTTTTTTTACCTTTTCTCAGTCTTCCTTACAGAGCTCTATTCTTCGTGATAGTGAGCACGTGACTTGCCTTGAGTTCACGGGGGCTGTGTGTGTTTGTCACCCACTCAAGCCAAAGGCCCAGGGACAGAATCATTTGCGCAGTCTGAAGGAAGAAGGCTCCAACAGCAAAGAAGGGGAAATATTCCTAGCATTTGCACTTCTGTATGTATGATAGATGCCTATGTATTTGGATCTGTTCTGCTAGCCTCAGCCCCAGTGGCATTTTTAGTGCATGTATGTCTCTGCGCATGTCTCATGCGCATATTCATATTCTGTAGGCTGATATGGAGGCAAACTGACTAAACCCTTCAAGGTCCAATGAACACATCAGCCAACTCTGCTGAAACTAAGGGCGTGCTAATGAGAGAGTGAGAGAGACTGGGGCAGGCACTGTTGTCCTGTCTATTATTAGAAACACTTCAATAGTGTGTGAAAAATGGAGGTTTGGGATGATTGAGCCTTCTTTCTGGGATGCTGCTGTCCTGCTTACTGGACCATTAAATGCCGAGCAGAAGGAAGGACAGGTTTGTGTGAATATTAATGAGGGTTTAGCATCTGCAGGTTTTTGTATAGGTCCAGAACTACTCATGGATGCTTGACCTAGCTAGCAAGGAGACTGCCTTGTTTTACTCTTGCAACACTGGGACAGGGCATGTTCAAGGAGTTCCTTGGAGAGGATATTTGTTTGCAAACAAATATTATTCAGCTGGTTTACTCATCCTTTTGACTAACCAGAATGAACCTATATGAAGCACTGGATTGATCCAAAATATCCTCCACTGCGGTCTCCTGATTTTGATCTGTAACCCTATATCTTATGTTCTGCCCTCAGCCAATCTACTGTAAAGGAAATCTTCCTCCTAGCCCACCAACGCTGGACTCGCCACCCCCAAGGAAAGGCCAAGGAGAAGAGGAGCTTTGCCTTCAAGCCAATACAGACTCTTAAGGTGTTTTTACATATGCTCCAGGGGTGGGAGGGAGGGGAGGGCTTTAATTAAAACGACTCTGAGAACCACTCTAACTAAAGCACCCACAGTGCCTCATGTATTAGGGTCCCTGCACTTCGAAATGGTGTCATGGGCTCTTGAACTAAACCTCATCGAATGAGTTTTACTTAAAGCCCCCCCCTTGCCATTTTGAGGATTGGGGATGCTGATACACGAGATGCAGAGGCTGCTAGAGGTGCACTAATTAGCAAACTCCAGCAGATTCAATTAATTACAGTGCATGAGAGCAGCCTCCTCATACATCTACTGGCACCCTTATGGACCAAGAAGTGGGAGTCAAGTCTTGAATCAAATGCCTTTCACAGAGAATAGCTGCCATCAGACGCATCCCAAGAAGGGGCTTATTAAGGGCCATTAAGAAGCCTGGGAGCTACAGATGAGCATGAGCAAAAACCCCAGCTCCAATGCTCCCCCTACCCTTTGCATGCAAAGAAGAGTTCTGGCCAGACCACTGCTCGTCTTGGGTTTGTCAATGCTGTATTTATCCTAATTTGGTCTATCCCAGATTTACAATGATGTAACAAAGAGCAGAATTTGCTCCAGGGCATTCAGCCTCATGTCACATCTGTGAGAGAGGGAAGCTGAATTATCCCCATTTTACAAACAGATAGAGAAGAAAAGTGACTTGACGTTCCAGCAGCCTTTCCAGAGCCAGATTTTGAATGCTGGAGCCACAACGCCCTGGGCACGCCGATACCTTCCTCTGTGAAGTTACGCTTACATTTGACTCCCTTGCTAAACTGGAATCTAAGGGTTTATTTCTTGTTTATCCGACAGTCTCTTTACGTCAGAGCAAGGCTGTGCACAGAGGTCTCGAAATTACTGTAAATGCAAAACTACGCCCACTTGAAGCCTGTTCTGCACTGCTAGAGTGATGTAAAGAGGTCTTAATGAAAACAAGAATCAGACCATTAGCACAGAGCCTTGACACAGAACAGGAAAAAAAATAATAATGGCAATGATTATTTTCCCTGCATACTTCTAAATTCCCACAAAGCTTCAATCCCCCAGCTCTTAGCCAAGGCCTAGGTGGGTTGTTTTTTCTGCCCTGTTTGTCAAGCTCTAGATAAGCTCCACATCAAATGATGCCACAACAAGCGCACACACAGCAAGCATCTCCAGCACAACCTACAGATAAAGATGCTCTCAGCAGGTGGGGCTGCTTTGCTCATGCCGCTAATTGCCCTCATACCCTGAACACTAATAGGATCGAGCCTTGCTCCCTAAAGATTTTCTTCTGCCCTGGGGCAAGTCTGGCTCAACAGTCAAAAGTAACAAAGAACCGTTTGGTTTTTTTTCCTCTTCCAAAAACAAAACAAAACAAAAAAAACCCCTAAAGTTTCTCTTCTTTTGTTGACCTTCTCCTGTCTGATGCAGCTCGAAGATTACTGCTCAAATCTAAAGCTCCTGCACTGCCCACAGAAAAGTACCACAGAAATCTTTATCTCTTTAGCAATGTACTTCAAAGGACTTGAACCTGTAAATCAAGGATAATCAAACAGTGGCTGTAGTGTGCGCTCTGGGCTACACGATTCCACAGCAGAGGAAATGAGGTTGTGATGTGCGTAACTCTCCCGAAATAAAGATATTGGCCCAGATTCACCCCTGCTACAGGCTCGCTAATTTTGGTGGAGTTACACCAGAGGTGAATTGGACCCATACAAAAAAACCAGGGAAGATGAGGGGTGCAGCATCTCTTATGAGCCTGTAAATGCAAGAGTTTATCTATAATGCCTCCCGCAGCATGCTCTGAGAGTTAGTAAGCAGGGGAAAGCAGGCTTCTCTAGGCAAGGATGGCTTAGATTAGGGATGGGCAAAATGCAGTCCGCGGGCTGTATCCGGCCCACCAGCTGACCCTATCTGGCCTGCCAGCTGCCACCAGGAGCCCGAGGAAGGAGGGATGCGTCCTGTGCCACTCCACTCTGCCGCATCCGGGGCCAAGCTGGGCAGCACACAAACTCCTCCGCACCCCCTCTGCCCCCCGCCCCACTTCATGTTGGCACTGCAGCTGCGCAGTCCTGGCACTGCAGCCACCAGCAGTTGATGCTCTCCATTATGCCCCATCCCATGTAGACCCAAGTACCTGTCCTGCCCACTTGCCCACCGTGACGAGTTGCTAGAAGGTGAATCTGCCGGCTGCAGCAGGGTGGGGGTGGACTCAGCCCGAAGCAGCCACCCACAACTTTGCTGGTCACAGCAGGTGGGCAGGCAGGTGGGACAGCTATTTGGTGCCCTGTTCCATGCAGGCCCAGTTGCCAGCAGCTGTGGTGCCAGGACTGCACAGATCCAACAGGAAGCTAGTGGTGGGGATGTAAGTGGGGTGGAGAAGCCTGCACGCTGCATGGCCCTGCCCAGTCCCAGCTTTAGCAAAGCAGAACAGCACGGGGCATAACCATCCTTTTTCAGGTTTCTGGCACCAGCCAGCAGAAAGGATCAATTGGCATCTCCTCAGCCATCCCCCCAGCCCTCAACAGCTCACCAAAACTCATTAAGTGGCCCGCTGGCTCAAATAATTGCCCACCCCTGGCTTAGATCCTGTATAAATTTTATTACTGGAAGCTCCAGTGCCATAGTTAATGCTTAGAGCTGGGCAAACTATTCTCAAAGAACAATTGAACTGATATATTTTGGCCCATTGCCACTGTGCTTTTATGATTCTGTCCTCTATTCTAAATTATTCAACCAATATTCCACGGAGACAAATACCAGCCTACAGGTTGCTCACTAGCTGTGTTCAGTGTGTTTATCACCTACTATATCATCATTCACCTTAGTCACCTGTTACACCACTTTAACTCTATTGACTTCAATGGTGTTACTCTGTATTAACAGGGGTCAAAGTGAGAGGAGTTAAGCCAATTCTAAAATAGGCAGCAGTCACTACTTGAGCGACAATGCAGCAAATTTTCATTTTTTCACCAGTAGGACTTCATTGTATATGGAAAATACTGACATTTTAAAAATGCAAATCACAGAATTAAATCTTGGTGCCTAACCCCACTGCCGTGTACGCAACCTTTCTTCAATGCATTAATGTAAGCATGTGCTGGAATACACTTCTACACAGCTGTCTGCTCCTTGCTTCCTCGTGTTATTGTGTTTAGGAAATGCTTACTCTCTTCTAGCCTAAAGGCAGAAATTAATTAAAATTAACAAAAAAAAACAAACCAACCCACACCTCATGCAAACATGTCTTCTATGTGGCAACAGCTTGTATTGCCTGGTTTGATGCATTTTCATATATGGGTATGATCTGATGCGATCAACAGAACAATGGCTGCAAGGGACTCTCCTAGCTCATAACAAGCCTGAAATAGAAATTAAAGAAAAAATGCATGCATAAATACCTGTATGCATGTCTGCACATGTGTGCATGGGCAGGCACAATGACAGACAGAGGGCTCCACCTGGAACAGAGAGAAGCCAAACTATGTGCATGGCCTTATACGAGATTGGTAGTCTTAGCCAAGGTCCCATTGGTGTTCACTCTAAAAAAAAAAAAAAAAAAAAAACACCGCCCCAGCTGCACTCACACTCTTGCTGAGAAGTTCAGTCAGGGCCAGGTAGAAGGCAGGGTGGATGGCACTTCGTAGACTTAACCAAAGTAGATATACGAGCCAAAGAATGAAGCGTTTAGATGCCAACAAGTTGAACTAACTTGGTTTCACTAACTAAGAAGTTAGTGAAACCAAGTCAAATCGTTGTGTGAACATTTACTGCATGAGTTTCACAACTGGTTAGCTCGACAAATTTACTTATACCACTGATATAATTTAAGCAAGGTTTAAAATGATGCAAAAGCAATCAGATACAAAGTTGTACCAGTTCAAATACCTATATTTAAATCACACCTTTCATGTGAACCAGTATGACTTCACTTGTAGACCAGGTCTTTGATGTCGTCATGACTGGTCCAATTTGAACTTATCCCTGGGAGAAGCTACTCCTGCCACTACCCATGAGGTAAGCTACCTGTGGATTAAGAGCAGTTTTAAGACTTGAATCTCATAGATTGTAAGGCCAGAAGAGACCTTGGAAGATCATCGGGTACAGCCCCCTGCACCAAGCAGGAAAGGTAACTGGGGGTTGGGTGACCCCAGCAAGGTGACTATCCAGTCTCCCCTTGAAGATTTCCAGGGTAGGTGACTGCACCACCTCTGGAGGGAGCTTATTTCACGGTCTGGACACCCTAACACAGGGTGGGCAAAATGTGGCCAGGGGGCCAGATGTGGCCCACCAGGCCATTCTATCCAACCCGCGCCCCCCCCCCCCCCCCGCCCCCCCCCCCCCCCAAAAATTAAGAAAATTAATATTTATCTGCCCCTGGCTACCTGTCATGTGGCCCTTGATGGCTTGCTAAAACTCAGTAAGCGGCCCTGCAACCGAAATAATTGCCCGCCCCGTCCTAACACCTTCATTTATGCTAAAGCCCCTGTATGCTGACTTTGCACATCAAGGTGCCTTGGTGTTTATAAAAAATCAGGCCCGAATTCTCAAGGGCTGTCCAACTGGTGATTTTCTGCTGTACTGAAAACATTTAGCATCTGATCCAGCACTTACCCAAGTCAGTGACAAAAATCCTATTTGGTAACAGGTGCGATGGACAGACCTGAGCCATAACATGGAGGAGAAATGGATGGGTTGAGATTTCACTTCATTGTGATTAGTTGTTTGGGTTTTTTTCAGCCTAGTCCAGCACCGAATGAAACAGCATTTAACAAGTAAAGTGATTCTCCTGTCAGCTTGCAAGTCACAAGGAAACAGGGGAAGCTACTCCAAGTGGTCTGCTTGTTTCATTTTTATTCTCACTGACCATTACAAAACTAAAGAAGAGGCATTCCCCCCCGCCCCCCCCAGTTGCAACAAGCTGAACCAGGGTGGATCTGAGAGTTGGTCACCTTTTGAGTTTGTTCAAACCAGACTGCTTACCTCTGGCCACATTCCTACATTAGGAGCCTGATTTAAATGCGCCATGAGCCTCAGCAAGTAGAGGAGAGTTAGCCTGGTTTTCCAAACAGTGCCCCAAATCTGCCACCAAATAGCACTAGATCTTGAGAGAACATCAACATACTCATGGTAGATGTCACCGCGGGGTCCTATAGGAGGGCCGTGATCTCCTTAAGGCCCCCTCTCCGTGCCAATTTGGCCCAAGGGCACCCTCTATTCTCGCCCGCCACGTCTTTGATGTTCAGTAGGTTCGGGAGGCTGCCTTGCGTCTCCTTGGGCACGTAAACACCTGGACCCCTCGTGGGTCTTATCCTGCACCCATGGGTGCCTTTGGGGCACCCTAGCCTTATGGGCTACGCGTGGCTCCTAGCAACCCCTAATACCACGCCCCAAGCCTCACTGATGGGATAGACGCTGGGATGTCTCTCTATACTATTGCCCCTTTCTGGGCTCTCACTGGGCCCACTCCGGGCTCTCTCTAATACAGTGC
>NW_005841952.1:2736876-2754535 GCF_000455745.1 Alligator sinensis
TTGGGTCCTTTACAATAGGGCCCCCTCCCGGGGCTTTCCCTGCAACGTCGCCCGAACTAGGGCTCCTAAAATACAGCCCCCCCCCCGTTTGGGGCTCTCTGCGCCCACTCTGGGGACTTCTCGGCAACGCCGCCTGACTCTCGGGCCCACTGCGCTGCTACCCCCTTCTGCCAGGGCTCACCGTGCTACTACCCCCTCTCGCCGGGGCAAGCGCAGCACTCTACCCTGCTCCGGGGTTTGTCGCGGCACTAGCCCTTCTTCAGAGGCTCACCACGCCCGCACTAGGCTTCCTAATAATGTTGCCCCCTCTCTAGGGCTTGCTGTGCCCCTACTGGGCTTCCTCATAACACTGCCCCTTCTCTGGGGCTTGTTGTGCCCGCACCGGGGCTTCTCAAAGCTGCCCCTCTCCGGGGCTGGGGTCTTCGCACACTGCAAGCTGCGCCTTCACTGGCGCCGGGTCTCCCATACCACTCGGGGTCCCTCTGCGAATACTGCGCCCTCCTGGCGGTAGGGTCCCACCCCCTGTGGGTCCCTATGAGGCCTCCTCCAACCCCTATAGCCTCACCCAAACCACCGGTGTAATAACAAAGCCTGAACGCAAACATAAACTAGAGCCTCCTGGCTATAACTCAGCTCAAAGCCACCTGGCTATAACTTAACATAGCTCAACTCTGATGGAGCAGTACCTACTGTCAGGCTTCTCTCCTCATCCTAATTCCCAGAGCTCCTGCCCCTCTGGCTGCTGGCCGGGAACTGCCAGCCTGGCCTTGACTTTTGGCTTTATAGGAGCCAGGCCCTGCCCCCTACAGGCAGCTGACGTCGCCCTGGCAACCCACAGCTGTACTCATGATCGCTGCTAGGGCTTTTCCCCAGCAGTTTTCCCCTCTCTAGGAGCAGGCACCAAGGTGCCCTGCGACAGTAGACAATCATCAGTCAAAATGCAAAGCTCTCTCCGATTTTCAAAAGAAACGGCAGCAACTTTATTCATCAACTCCTCTTAGTTAATGAAAGTCACTTAGGAAAGACAGAACCTAGTATCATCTGCCTGTCTCTGCCTTCTCTCATCCTCTAAACCCTCAGGTTTTAAATCTTCCCTAGTTTCACCCAACTCAAGTCCTTGCAAGTAAATCTGGACGCATGGAATAAGGGCAGAATTGGAGCCTCCGATCCAAGTGAGTGATTTGAGTATTGGAGGAGAGAAAGAAGAGGAGATATAAGGTGTGAGAGAGAGAGAGAGAGAGTGAGTGGAGAAATTGATCTCACAAATTATGGACTGGATGTTTGTACAATCCAATTTATGAAGTGCGGTGGGGAGGCAATTTGATGACACTGCTGTTCATGGGGGAAGCGATTGGCTTGTTTAAGAATCTGGCAGCAGGAGGAGATATTTCACTTTAAGCTTAAGCCCATCCGTTGCAGACATAAGCGTTGTGCCAGCCCAACTCCACAGACCTATATCGGGGATTGGCTACTCCAGCAGCAATAGATCTTGCAGCCAATTGAAAAGCAAGCCATTAATTCGGGGGCTGCGGGAGCTGGCAGCCATGCTGTCAGCCTGGTGTAAGACGCTAAAGCTCAGCTTATTTATTTGTAAACAAGATCTCCCCTTGTGATGCTGAAGGATGGGAACTCACCAGGGCTGCGCTGGAGTACGTTTTTGGGGGGTATTTTTTGGTTTGCTCTGGATATCTGTAATTACATTTTAACCCTGACAGACAACAATGGAAATTCATGGAGGACTGAAAACATTCAATGTCTTCATCAGTGACCTGGAAGATGGCATAGAGTGCATCCTCAGCAAGTTTGCAGATCACTCCAGGCTGCGGGGAGTAGTAGACATGCTGGAGGTTAGGGCTAGGATTCAGAGTGACCTCGACAAATTGGAGGGTTGAGCCAAAAAGAATCTCATGCTGTTCAATAAAGACAAGTGCAAAGTCCTGCACTTAGGACGGAGCAATCCCATGCACTGGGACAGGTTGGGGGCTGACTGGCTGGGCAGCAGCTCTGCAGAAAAAGTCCTGGGGGCTACAGTGGACAATAAGCTGAAGATGAGCCAGCAGCGTGCCCTTGGTGCCAAGAAGGCTAACGGCATCCTGGGCTGAATTGGTACAAGTGTTGCCAGTAGGTCAAGAGAAGTGATTATTCCCCTCTTTTCAGCACTGGTGAGGCCATACCTGGAGTGCTGTGTTCAGTTTTATGCCCCCCACTACAGAAAGGATGTAGACAAATCAGAGGGAGTCCAATGGAGGGCGACAAAAATGGTTTGGGAGCTGGGGGACATGACTAATGAGGAAAGACTGAGGGAACTGGGCTTATTTCATCTAAGGAAGAGAAGACTGAGAGGGGATTTAATAGCAGCCTTCAACTCCCTGCAGCAGGGTTCAAAAGAGGATGGAGCTGGACTGTTCTCGGTGGGGGCAGGTGACAGAACAAGGAGCAGTGGGCTCCAGGTACAGCAAGGGAAGTTGAGGTTAGATATTAGGAAGAATTTTCTCACTAGGAAGGTAGTAAAACACTGGAACGGGTTACCCAGAGAGGTGGTGGAAGCTCCACCCTTGGGGGTTTTCAAAACCCAGCTAGACAAAGCCGTGGCTGAGGTGATCTAGTTGGGTCTGGTCCTGCTCTGAGCACAAAGCTGAACTAGATGCAACCTCCTGAGGTCCCTTCGAATCCTCATTTCTACGATGCTATAACAACTGTGTCCCTCCAGGATGAGCACAGAGGTCAGAGGCAAATGGCTGTTCCTTCTAAGTGATAAATGGGCACATAAAAAGAAACAGGAACGGTTGCAACCCAAGCTGCAATCTAAGACTTCCTTGCCCCTGGGAGATGTTGCATCACAGCAGTGAGAGCTGGGGGTGGTGCATGCAAAGCAACTCATCCTCCTTAACAGCAATACCTGAAAACAATTCTCTTGGCTCATCTGAGGCAAACCTTGGACAGGTCAGAACAGTAGCATCTGCACTGTGTGTTCATGTCATGTATTAGGATGGAGAGACGGATGTAGCTGGCATGTGGGGCAGACTGCTACCAACCTGCAGGGGTGGATGTGCAGGGACACAGCACACCTGAACACATGTGGGTCAGAGAGGACCAGGTGCAATTAATTCTCCCTATGCAGTGTCCAGACTTCCTGGAAATACCACTGGCTTCAGATGCATGACCCACATTTGCCCTGATGAGGGCTGTCCCTGATCCATCCACTCACATCACTATCAACGGCTCAGCACAGACCAACTACCCCACTTGACCCATTGCAGCCTACTCTGCAGCACAGGATGTGCATGAAGGCCAGAAAACGCACTAAACCGATCCTCAGCTAGTAAAAGTAGAATCAGAGAGTCCCGGCCGCCTTGAAAGGGACCTCATTAGTCCACAGCAGCAGGGTTTGCTGTTCTTAAACCATCCCAGACATGCCTGTCCACTCTCATGAAAACCTCCCATGAAGGGGATGCTACAGCTTCCCTAAACAGCTCGTTCTGCGTCCATGGAACCGCGCACCCTCTCCCCTTCCTCGGGAATTGCTTTCGAAACAAGGAGCTCTTCAGAGGCTGAACTGTGCCTCTCTACAATACTTCTGATCCAGGATTGAGGCCCCTGGCCTACTACTGCTATTGATAGGAACAACGAATAGGTCTAATACCACACTGTTTTGCACCCTGTAATGAGACAAGCAGCAGAACTGTATCCTCAGCCCTATCGGTGTATTTGGCATAAAACTAGCGAGTCTACTAGTACTGAGCTCTGCTGTCTTTTCTACATCAGGCCACGCTTGAACTGTCTTCGGCATCCTTTAGCATGATGCCTGCTGAAGTCCCAGATCCCAGTGTCTCAGCATGGTTAGCAGAACCCTATCGATGCCACAGCCTGCCAGAAGCACGCAGACAGCAGGTGCACCATGCAGACTCCTCCTTGGATGGAAACAACCTGACCTCATTCACTCTCGTCCCCCAGCAATGAGTCATCCCATGGTGACTACAGCAATTCAGTCACAGATTAGCCCACGGGCACTGTTGTTTTGACCACAGATCCCCAATCCAACAGCCGCCCGGTTGTCAGGGAAGTTTGCAGCACGGTGCCTGCAGCACAAGAGGAGAGACAACATGGCTGGCTGTGAAATCCTATTTTAGAAATCGGAGCAAGAGAAAACACACAAACAGTCCACAACACAAAAATCACATCCTTTGGGGCATGCATGGGCAAGGAAAGAGGGCTCAGAAAGTTCACCCTGATTTACCAGGGGCAGCTGGATGCAACCTCCTGTGACATATGAACAAGCTCCTTGCCCTTCCATGCACCTACCCGGACCATTATGGACATAATTGGCTCTTGCCTATTTTCCCTTCCAGGGCACAAACTGTGGTATAACAGACACTGAACTTGATTTGATGTTAGCTCATATGCTCACTAGTTCAGGTTGATCATCCTGAGCTTGGGGAGACTGAGGAAAAAAAAAAAAAAAAATCAAAGAGGAGTCTTTTCTGATCTAATTCAGAGAAGGGACAAGATGTAAGCTGAGTTACATGAAGGATAAAAGCCCTAGAGGTGTTTTACTGTGTCACAGTGCATCAGGCTTTGCTGAGCAGCCCCATGTGAACTCCATTGTATGATTCGATTCAGTTCTCTCACCCCTTCTTCTCTAATAACTCTGAATAGTAATTCACCCCTCCTGCCCAAAACTAAGGCAAAGAAAGTCATTTAACAAGTAGCACTTGAATCACATAAACTGCTGCTGCGGAGGTACTCAGTCTCACTCAGAAAGGGAAATGATTCCGATGCCCTAACTAAGCTCTCCTCTATGGAATAAGCATCCTATGGAAGAGAGATGGCTCCATCCGCAGCCTCCTGCAGTGACTCCTATTGTGTTTGAGAGACAGATCCTCCCACATACTGGCAGTCTGGTGGATGCAAGCAGCCAGAAAGGAAGAAAACCCCACTGGAGGTCCACGTTGGACCTGGATGGACCCAACTGTGGCCCATTCATGTCTTTTGCATCTGTGTACAGGTCCCATTTTGTCCTGGCACAAAGGATACCTGTGTGTGCCAGGCAGCTTGCCTCAAGTCGCAAAGCAGTGCTGCATGGACTGTGTCGTAATCCATCCCTCAACAGTGAGTGAGAGCTACCAGCAGTGCTGCATGCCGGCCCTTCCCTTCCCAGCCCTTGCATGATAGCTCCTCTTGGAGGTTGTGGCATGCCAGCCTTTGGGGAGCAGCTGGAGGCATTAATGTGTGTTGTACCACGTGCAGGGACTGGTAATAAGACTTGCGGCCTGGCCGGGTGTCAGAGCTGGCATGCAGCCATTAATGCCATTCTAGAGGAGTACAAATTGAAGAATTACACACCACAACCATGTTAGCTTTGACCTGGGCACTGATTTCAGCATAGAGGTAATACCTAACTACACAAGCTCTAGGCATCTTCCAGAGACTGAGCTGCCAACACAAACTGGAAACGCTTCTGCCTTGGACAGCAATGCAGTGTACAGGACTCATGGAGAAACTCACAAACCTGCTTCACAGTTACACCAAGCTTTGTGTTACTCTATATGCCGCGCTGGCACACTTACAGGTTGTCCCGAATTCTAATCCTGGCTCTGTCACTGGCTCTCACTGGAGCCTTGGTCAGGTCACTTTCTACCTGTGACTCAGTTTTCCCATCTGTAAAATGGAGGTGATGCCAGTGGTGCCTCTCCTAAGGGGATGGATGCCTTGAGAAATGGCTAATGCTAAAAAAAATGGCTAAGAGGTGTTCCCATGTCATTCATCCCCCCACAATGCTATCTACTGCTTCCCCACTGAATTACAACCACCTGGGAGTCAAAGATGTTGGCAAAGTGTGAAACCAAACCAATAATAGAAAATGCCTTTGTGACCACGGCTGTGTTGTGAGAAATCCCCACTTATTCCAGGCATCTGATTGCAGGAATGTGAAATAATCCATTTTCTGGCTTGTTTGCTGGCCATGAAGAAGCTGTGTTGAGATCTTCAGCAATTCCTCTCCTACCCAGGGCTGAGCCCCTAGCGGGCCCACACGAAGATGTCTCATGCTATTCCAGGCAGCCTAGACCATGCCAACCACTAGGAACAAAGCTTGGGACTTTGCCCTGGTTTCTATGGGCTCATCTGTCAGCTGGGCTTGGACGTGTCTAAACTCTGGTAAACAGACTGACAGTTCATGAGATAAATCACACAGGCTTACATGATGCTGCTGGAAGCCCAGCTGTGTTTTTCCTTGGGATTAATAACCACCAGGAAGAGAGTCTTGGCTTTGGGCTGTTACCCTTGGCTGTCCAAAGGGATTCTAGGAAATTGAGACTGAACTGAGATTATTATAAATGGACAATATTGGAGAGAGCACAGCATTGCAAATCAGACTACAATTCTTCTGTCTCCTGCAGGACATGAGTCATTCCCTGGGGGATAGCTACACCCTTAAAGATTGGTCTCAAAATGGTAATCACCTGGCACCCTGAAAGTCACTTAGGGCCAGATCTGCAAGTGTAGTTAGGTGCCTAAGGATGCAGATGTACTAAGCTGTGCTTTGTGCATATAAAAGATCTGTTACAGTCAGGGTGAGTGAATGACCCTAATTAAAGCTCATGTTTTGTTGTCATAATGGCAAATGTCACTGTAAACCTTTGAACTACCAGATGGCAATTTCTACCCTCTGTGTCTATTTCTACTAATTTATTGGACTAGCATAACAATGTCCAATTGCCAGCTAGTAAGAGAAGGAAGTCATCTCTCAAGATTATAGTGTTATTGGATTGATATATTTTACAACTAGATACTACGGCCATAAAGAAGATATTTTTAAAGGATGAGAAAACTCCCAAATTACTTTGCCTGCACATGGCGTATCACTGTAGGACATTGAAATGAATTAATGCAAACTTTGCAATGACTATAACAGCACTTTGCTCTCAAATCACACCTGTTATCCAAAAATCTGTGGGTACTTTACAAATCCAAGGGAGCTGATTTTCAAAGATGCTAAGCACACTTCATATCAGCAGACCTTAAAAGAAGCTGGGAAGATTGGGTCTTAGTTATCCAAGTCTTGCTATGTACCCTGGATATTACTATTCCCATTTTACAGATGGGGAAACTAAGTCACACAAGGGCTATGTGATTTCTCTACCTTTACAAAGCAAGAAACTGGCAATTCTGGGAAGTGACTGCAGGCATCCTGCTTCTCCGCTCCATGCACTAATACCATGACAACATTTCCTCCCAGAAAGCTCCCAAGTAGTTGACTGGCTGCCTTGCTTCTGAAGTCATATTCTTGCTGACCGAGTAGAAACCCAACTGCTGAGAATACTAAAAAAAGGGTGGAAAATATTGTAGTGCCACATATAAAAGAAATAGTATCTTACTGTGTAAAATAAACATGCTAGAGGGCAGGGGGGATTTTAATAAAAAACATTTTTCCCCCTTAAGTTTGTGTGATCCACATGCTCAAAATATGGGAAAGCTGAACAAGGCAGTGGATGCATAACAGGGATCCGGCAGATGCACAGCACCCTTGAGCCATGCTTTCCTGGTTGCTGGAGTTACTTGCATCCCATACTTACATACCTACTTACATTCATTGGACAAGGTAACTCACCTGTGGGGTGATGGGGTTTGCTTTCGTGCAAGTTCCTCTTGGTTACGGCTGGCGGTACGTTTGGTCTGACTGCTGCTTCAGTTCAAGTTTAGTGCTTTGTCTTTGCCAATTGTACAAGGTATAGGTCCTTCTGAGAGGCACTTTATACATTTTTAAGCCAGTAAATCTGTATGTGGGTGTGCATGCGCACTGGAAAAGAAAGGCACTTACTGATATGCCCAGTAGTTCACTTAAACATATGCCTCAATTTCCAGGCACTTGGCACCCAAACACCCCCCAGTATTCTCCATGGGAGCTGCTAGGTGCCGAGCGCTTTTGAAAATCATTTCTTCAGATGCCTCAAAACAGAACAGAGTGCTTACTCTCCGGTTAGTAGGTTTGATCCTCGCAGCTCTAAGAGTCCAACAGCCTCCAGGCTTTCCCAAGCAAATGTTCATCTCAGTGATGTACTTGGTTCCTGCCAGTGTGCCCTAATCACCTGAAAGCTTGAGACTTCAATCATTAGACACTGCAGGGCCAATTCTCCCCTGTGCAAAGGGAAAGGAGGCTACCATCGCCAGTGGAAGGGATTTTATACAGGCAAGAACAATGACACAGGATGCAGTAGGCCAGGATGGAGCCACACATATAATAAATGGAATAACTGACTGAGGGAGGAGCAATCTGCTGTTCCAAGACGTTTTGGGGGAAAGGTTGGAGCAGCTGCCAAGCTCTGTAAAAGCCTGGGGAAGCATCAAGGCACATGTGCCTAGCTTTAAGTGACTGGACATAAAATTCGTGGGAGGCATGTATTTTTTAGTGCATTGGTCAGGACCTCGTGGTTCCTCAGGTCTGTCATTACAATGTTGTGTGTCACAATGGGACTGCCTATATATTTTAATTCTTCCCCTACTACTATTGTAGGTATGGCTTATGAATTTGCTCTTGGCGAGCGTGGCGATTCTTTTGGAGGCCGATAGATACCTAGTGCTTCCTTTTGCTATTTTACTTCACCCTCCTTTTATTTAGCATGTAGGCTTTCAGTAAGGGGGTGGACAAAACTCAGACCTGGGTGCAGTCAGCAAGTGTGGCTGGATAACACAACACCTGTGGCAGTATGAAGTGTCTGTCTATTTATATGTGCTGCTAGCACAACACTCACTTCTGTAGGAGCACAGGATAGCTTTGGGCTAAGCTTTCTGCTAGCCTACATGAATGACACATATTCAGAATGGATCCTGAAGTGCAGACACAGCAAAACAAATGAATAGGCTTTTACCCTTGCACACAACCAGGCCTCAGCTTGCCATGTCTCACCCAGAACATCTCATGAAGTAGTTGTATAGGGCTCTGATATGCTATAATGGTTATTCTGCCAAAATTAGTCTCATCTTTAATAGCTAGGAACTGAAAGAACAGCTTTTACATCTAACTGGCTATTAGCGTACCCTTCTACAGACAGGGGCTACTTAATGTAAGGTCCATATCAAAATGTCTGGTGAAGAGACCAAAATACCAACTGGAACTTGAAAAGTAGTTTCCAATTTTTAGATTTCCCCCCCTCCCCACTCAAGACTGTTCAAACACTTCCTCTTAGCTGGGGTCATGAGGAGTAAGGGCAAACACCGTCCTATACTGTATATCCCTTACCGTCTCCAGAGTAACCAGCGCTAGCGTCTGAATTAGCCTACGCAGATCTGTCAAAATAATGCATTGACCATTCACTTCTCACTTGAACACAAGATCTGCTTTTGTCAGAGAAGTGAAGACCACTTTGCATGTACAATAAGCTATTGAAATTATGTAGCTGTCTAAACATTGCAAGTCAACACGGATCCTCGGGAACTGCATACAAGTAAGGGTGCATTTAAGTTCAGAGATGAGAAGAAGGAACACGAGAGTCTGTATGTTGTACTGTCAAGTGATAAGACTTGTTTGTAATGTAATAAATATTTTATGCCTATCAATGTGCACCTCTGCACTGTACTTGCAGTGCCTGCCCTTCTGTATAGCTACAGGCCTTTGAATGAGCAGAGGGGTTTTGCTGTGCCCCCATGTAACAATTTCAGCCAGCCTATAAAGAGTGCAATTTGCACCACTATGAAATCCTACCCACAAAGAGGCCTAAAAATAGTGAAGCCTGGGGTTTTTGAAGCAGTCAAAGGGAACCAGGTACCCAGCTTTGACAGACAACTGAAAGAAATTGGGCCCCCATGTCCTATTTCACAAGGCGCCTGTATATCCTATTCCACCCTGCTCAAGGCCCTGAAAATCTGTTACTGTAAAAGGAGGGTGGTCTGCTTCCTACTCTCTGCTTTTTGCAATTTAGTTTTGAGGCTTAAATGAAGTCGTGTTACAAAAGCTGCCCCATTAACAATTTTTCTAGTACAGCTCCTTGAGTTGTGCTGTGATTTCTCACAGCATCCTAAAGGCTGTGGTCATACAACAGGCTTCAGTACCTGTCACAAAGCAAAAGTTGTACTACTCAATTAAATGGGTATAGAGCAGTATAGGCCACTACCTCCCCAGCACTGGAATGCAGTCAGAGCTGGTTTAGTTATTTTTGTTAAATATTGTATAAACTGAGCAGTTAGATAAGAATGTGATAGGTCAGGCCCCATCTAAGAAGCGTCATTATAACCTCCAATCTTTAGTGTATTGAAGATCCATGAGAGTCTAATGAGCCTACAGATACAATATTCTCTTGTGATGCAGAGTGGCCTTTACTCTCTATGAAAAACTTGTTCTTTCTGGGTATGTTGGAAAGCCAAGACACTGAAGAGCCTCTCTCCTCCAGGATAAAAACGGCTTTCTTGTGCCTAAAAGGCACTTTTTGTCTCATTCCCCTTTCATGTTCCAAAAGTCTGCCCTCTTATCTCTAACAAGCCTTTCTCCACAACTTGGTCAATGGTGCCTTACTTTTTAAAATAGCTGTTGTAAAGTAGACTTCAATCTTGAATTCTCCCCTTGCAACATCCCCAATCCCCAGAACAAGTAGCCTAAAGCACAGAACAGAACAAACCATGAGGCACTGTAAAAAAAAGTACTCCATTATACAGCTCTGCATCGTCACCTGTAGGTTTGCGTATCTTCTCTTCCAAGAGGCACAAAGAAACCATCCCGTGAACAATAGCACATCTGGAGAAAAGACTGGAAATAATAGTAACTGTTTGACCTACTCTGTATACATTTGAGAAACAACCTCCATGTGGAAACAGACTAAAGGAGTCCCTCCCCTTCATATTTTAACCAAAAGTTGCCTAAAAATAACTTGTTTCACAAGGCAAACAACTACAAGAACTTTGAGAGAGTGGCCTGAGCTCTGTATGCTCAAGTAGCAATGCTCATAGGTAATAAGGAGAAATGTGCTTCAGCTGATTCCAGAGGCTCCTAATTGCCATCATTAAGTGTGTTGATGGTTGATCATCCCTATCAATGTAGACTTTGAAGTAGGAGACAAGTTTAAAACAAGAGTAGCAAATACTTGCAAATGCTTTCCAAAAACCAAGACACTGCTGTCATATTGAATGAAATAGTTTGAATGTTTGTAAAGGTTGCCCATTAGCTAGTTTCAGGAAGAAGATAGGATTTATCTCCTTATCTAGCTCATTGTTTTGGAACTACGTGCAAAATGTCCTGACTTCGCTTAATTTAAATTTTATCTTTAGAAGTCTTTTACAAAGAGAGCAAATATCCTGAATTCCGAGAGATCAAAGCCTAGGGCCTTTTAACCAAATTGGTAAGAAGAGGGCATTTGCAGTGATATGGAAGTCTCCCCAAGAGTAATTTAAAATGCTCAACAAAGGCAAAAGAATCTGTTGAGTAAGATCCAAGCCCAAATTTGGGAGTAATGACAAGTTGAGTAGGAGGAGCCCACTGACGGCAGCTCACTCAATAAAAACTGTAATTTACTGTCCCAATTTGGAGGTGACTTCACTTGCAGAACAACGAAGGAAGAATTGCAAGTGTAGCCCGGACCAGACTGATCACCTGACCCAACCTCTCCGTGAACACGAACCTCTTAGTTCACGCTGAAGCCGCGGAGCACCTGAAAGGGGCTGAAGGAAGGGGACTTAGTCCTATCACTGCTGAGGCCAGCCTATTGAATTGTATTGCTGAGGCAAGCCCATTGAACCGTACTACTGAGGCCAACCCATTAAATCGTACTACTGAGGAATGAAACCATAATTTTGGTATTTGGTTTCTCGGAATTCTAGGATTGTAAGTATATTATGAAAAATAACAGTATTGATTCAAATTTAACTTTTAGTTGTAATTGTAGTAGTTTTTTTAACACTAATTCTTATAGCATTGTTTGGGAAGGAAGTGCATTCGGAGCATTGTTTCTGATATATGCAATTGTGTTTTTAATGTTTGTGGTGTTTCTTAAAGCTAAGCAGTGTTATATATGTAGCAAAGAATTTTAAAATAAAATTGTGTTGTATGAATTAAGTGTGTAATCATTGTGAAATCATGCAATCAGCTAACTACTCCCCCAGCCAGTGCATCAAAACGAATCAGTAAATTGTGTGGGATTTTCTGTATTCCATAACCCACTAGAGACGACTGCCAGTCTTAGGAGCCACTCATACAAAGGGTAAAAACCTTGACTATAATGGCTCTGGATCCTGTAAACCGAAGCCATGTTTGTTACTAGGGTTTTCAAATATTTAAGGCTACTGACATCTTTCTTGTGACTCATACTAAGCCCCAGTTATGTTCACCTGGGAACCTCCATTAAAAGTGTATTTGCTGTTCTATACCCCACTTCCCTGTTTAGCATATTCTGTGAAAATATACATTTCAGCCTCAGTCAGTCCTGAGTTTCAAAGTCCACCTGGTTTAGGTCTGAGTTCCTCTCTTCTACAGCAGCAGGGGGGAAATTTCATTCTTTTACCTGAAGTCTTAGAGAGGGCACAAGCAGGGTACAAGACACGTTGCTGGCAACTGCAGTTTTTAATTATGAAACAGTTCATAGCCAACTTTAACTGCCTGTCATCTACATGCCTGCCTCTTCCAAGACTGCCCTTATCTCTTTCAAACCTTTCCATATTGCTCATGTTTCCCAGGGTGCCTGTGAAATGCTCTGGAGCAGTTAACGGAGAGAGGGCTGTGGCACCTGCTGACTGTAGTAGTCACAATAGTCTCATTATGCTTAGGCATGCAAACTTCCCTTCTGTGCCTTTATTGTATTCACCTATCCTCTTGCACTAGGAGCTGAGACTGGGAGGGCTTTTTAATGAAGATTATCTCATTATATATTTCCTGTTAAACTGTAGTTATGCCCAGCACAATTGGCTCTGGCTCCCTTCAAAAGACAATACTGGGCCTACTTCTGATATCTATCATTTAGAGAATGCACTAACACCAAACGCACAAAACCACATTGTTGGAAACACCAAGAACACCTATAATACCTTTTATTTTGTGCAAATACAGGGGCTCTGAAGGAGAAGATGCTGATAATATCTCCTAGCCCAAGTATCAGTCCAGCTACGAAAGATAGGGATCATTGAGTTAACCAAGATACAAGGTCCCAAAGGTGCTCTAAGATTTTTCAGAAAACAGAGGCTCCCAAACCCACCTAGGTATTTCAGTGATGAGGAACAGGAGATTCTGCAATTCTACCCAGAATCTAGCTAAACTGATCTGTTAAATCCTTCTCTTTTAGAAACAACCCTTTATTCCTTCTTTTCATGTTAATACTCACACATGCAGGTTGGTTTCTGAGGGAAGCAGGAAGAAATTAATCTTTCCCTTTACAGGCGGGTACTTGCATTATAGGACTTGCCAAGGTGCCCTAGCCATGGATCAAGGTGCTATTCTACTAGATGCTTTTACAAACATAGCAAAGAGATAAACCTAGTCCAAAAAAATCAAAATCTAAACAAAAAGCAAGAAAAGCCACAGCTAAATACTACCACCCAGGGGTGGGATGTGCCTCTCTTATGTCTCTCTGCCTAGGAGTGGTCTGATTAAGTGATGAGGTGATGACAGCTGCTGAGATGCCCCCAAATAAGATCAGCTGGCATGACAAATAGCCATCCCAGCTACATCTGTATGAAAGCCATGGGATCTATTAGACTGAAAAAAGAGAGAACAGGGATTTGGCTTTTTTTTTTATTATGGGTTAACAACATTGAATTGTTTTATATAAAGCATCACCCCAAGACAGCTTTGCACACAGCTAGCCTGCTGTGCAGCAATTTGTTGATATGATGTCTTTTTAGAGAACATGATGTTGCAGGATCTCACAAGGCATGCTTCACGCTGAAATTCAGAACCAGGTGAGAGCTATCAGAAATAATATGAGTGGGCCAATTAACCTTTTTTTTAAGCAAAATAGAATCAGTCACAGAAATGTGCTGCCTCTTTCATCTAGGAGAAAACAGGAAAGCAAGCAACAGGCTAGAAGACCAGTGATTAAGTGGAACTAATGTTCAGGGTGTTGTGGGTGGGGAATTAGTTCTGTGTGGGTCTTTAACCCTATATAAGATCCATGCAAGTATTTGAATCACTTTAAATGCTGAATGTTTAGTATAGGCTGTGAACGTTTTTATGTTGTTTGGAGGATAAGCTGGTAAATTAAGGGTACTTTCAGGGGTTTTTTTCTGTGATTTTGGTTATTCTGTTCTAGTCCTTGTTAAAACAGGTCTGACTATATATTTAGCTAGTATCCTGGGGCATTATGAAAGCACAAGGATGCTTTGTTGCTAAGTAAATGGCTGGCATATTACAACAAAAGAGGCTTTATTGTCTGCTCTGATGCAAGAACCAAGACTCAACTTGGTGGGGAGGGGTTTTGGGCACTTCAGTTAGTTTTGGGATTTTCAGTTGGTTAATCTGCTCCATAACAGCAAAATGATCAGTCCACTTCTAGTAGAAGTGATCCATGTGTATAAAGCTGGCCTCTGTGATAGTTGCTCTTTTTGGTTTAGAAGAGGGCTGTAATGGTGCATAATAATTTGAAGTGTAATAATAAATATCAGCACTGATGTTCTCCTGGGATGTGTATGGAAAGAAGGGAGAGGGGCTGGGGGTATCCCATGTGCTAACTCTAGTCTGGCTGCAACTAGTTATCTAAGATGTATGGGTGCTCATGCTGTTTTCTCCCTTACAGATGTGATACCTGTTGTGTTGAGCTGGTTTTGATCCAGAAGCTCCACACCTTCCCTTGTCCCCTCGCTCCTGGATTCTGCCCCCTGACGGTCTGTTTCTATCTGTGTTGGTACGGCAGTGCCCCAGCAATGGGGAGCAAAAGCAGCAAGAGCAGACTCGGCATGATTTTTGAGAGATTGAGAGAGAGAAATGCCAAGAAGAATGTCATGGAGATCAAGAGACTACCGAAAAAGTTTGCGGCCCATCCTGTTGCAGAGGTAACACAACAGGCTCCCCAAGAAGTTAGTGAGGCCCAGCTTGCGAAAACAACTGTGAAAAAGCCTAGCGAGGTCCAGGCTCCCACAGAGGAAAGGGGTGAGAGCCAGGTTATGGTAACAAATGTTCAAAAAGACACTGAAATGACTGGTGAGACCCGGATGAAAGCACAGACTATGCTAGTGATCCCTCAGGAGGTAGAAGCTCAGTCTGCTGTGGAGACCTCCCAAATTAGTGAGAGCCAGTCTCTTATGGAAACAGAGTCCCCACAGGGCGCAAGGAACCATGATCTCAATCCTGTTGCAGAGCCCAGAGAAATGACCAAGGTGCAGCTTGTTCCACCAAGCCCACAAAGTGATCTCCATGATGTTTCATCCCTTCCTACATCTGGACACAGCGGTGAGATGCAGGATAGTGCAGTGATGGCACATGGCTCCATAGTCGGAGCCCCAGAAAACCCTGATGCTCCCATGATGGCAGGAGAGAGCGAAGTGCAGCCCGCTGCACTGCCTAGGCAAGCAGTTTCCCAAGGGATGGATGAGGTACAACCATTCACAGGGACGTCAAAGGATAGTAAGACCCATGCTGTTGCAGAGTCTGAGTCCTTAAATGCTGGAGAGATTGGCATGGCTCCTTCTGTCACAGGCACTGCTGAAGAGACTGATAACCTTGCTGTGGCACCATGCATACAAATAACTCCCTGTGAGACTGAACCTACTGTTTGCAGTCTCAGTGCCACTACTGAGACCCTGTCTCCTAAAGCCAACATGCAAGACACAGCTGAACCCCAGGCCATGGACCATACTGTACAAGAGACCAGTGAGGTGGTGATTACTGTGGGAGCCAGGCAAGAGATTCTCCTAGAGACTGAGCCCCAGCTTCCCACACCGACCATGCTGGAAACTGCCCGTGTAACAGAGCCCAGTTTCACAGCAGAGATGACACCAAGGCATTCACAAAGGTCTCCTGAGGCCCATCCTGCTTCACAGACTGTACCACAAGCAACTGGTAAGGCCTGGCCTACTGAAACTGGGATCCAAACTACTGCAGAAGATGGCACAGTTGTAGAGGCAACGGAGACCTGCCCTTGTCCTGCTACACAGACTGCCCTAGCAGCCAAAGGGGAGACTGAGACCCAGATTGCTGCTGAAACCTCTATAGACACAAAGGCCTGGCCCAGTACTAAGTCTGCAGATGAAACTGCGGCCATGACTGAGGACCAGGCTTCTGTACAGACCATGATGGGAAAGGGCAAGGCCCAAGCTGCCATGGATGTCACAGAGGAGACGCAGCCTATGCAGCACAGCATACAAGTCACTGAGGTGCAGCCCACTGCACAGGCTACGGTGGAGACTGGCGTGCCGTCTGTTCTGTCAACAGCATGTGAAGCTGAGCTTGCCATGGGGGAAAGGGAGCTCTGTCCCGCTGCAGATGCTTCTCTAAAGGCAACAGAGGAGATGGGGAAGAGCCTGCCTGCAGCACAGGGGAGCGGTGTCCAGTGTGCAGATGCCTTTAGAGAAAATGAGCCCCATCTTGTTGCTGAGATGGCACAAGGCACCACAGAGGTGACTCCGGCCCAGTCTGCTGCACTGAACATGGAGGAGATGAGTAAAGGGCAGCTGAGAGCACAGGAAACGGGAGACTCTGAAGCATGGGTTACTCCAAGGACCGTACCAGAGCCCACAGAAATCTCTGGCCTGGCCCAGTCTATTAAAGAGACTGCACAAGGCACTGTAGAAAGGACTGAAAGTCAGGCCACTGTAGCAAGTGAAGTAGCCCATCCTGCTGATGCAGTTACAGAAGCACCACCAGCTGCCAGCATCCCAGAAGGGGCTGGGACCACAGAATCAAAGGGTGGGAAAATGGGGGCCAGTTCCCAAGTCACAAACAATATCTTGGAAGTGAACAAGGAACAGCCTCAGGAATGTGAGCCCAATCCGGAGCCAGAGTCACAGCAGGTCATGGAGCAAAAGCAAATGGCTTTGGCCCCTAAAACTTGTGAGCCCATCAGTGACGCTGCAAATCTGCAAACTGTAGAAGCTCCTCCAACAGGACTTTCCATGAATAGTGTGAAGGACAGGCATGAAAAGGCTGAGGGTCCTGCCACCCACCCAGCAAAAACCAAAGAAGCCCTATCTTCGGACATCAGTCCTAGCAACCATGGCCCCCTCTCTCTAGACGAACCATTCCCAAAGGATGCAGCTGATCCCATTCCTGCGGCCATGGAGCCTGCAGCTTCACAGACCCGCTGACCGAACTGATGCTGCTGCCTTGGTGATCCTGAACTACCTTTCCTGGCTGTAGTAATAACCTGCTTTTGGTCATTCTCAATGTGTGTAGCACATGACCCCACCCAGCCCTTGTGTGACTCCAAGAGCATAAACTACCTTAACTGTCTTTGGGTACAGCTCCCCTCCTGTAGCTGCACCACCATCACTGCCTTTGCCATGGATTTATGCCAGTAGGGTTGGGAAGTGCAGTCTTTTTCACAAGCGGTCGCTTCTTTAGATTGGTGCAGCCTTTATTTGTGTGGCTCTTTCTGTTGTTCAAGAACACTGGCTGTTTTTCCCCCAACACTACTCTGCTGTCACAGAACACCAGCCACTTAATTCCTGGCAAGGGTTTCCCTCACTGTTCTGTAAATGAGCCTCCCTAGAGCTCTCGTGAGCTACTGTGTATCATGGTGGCTGCATCCAC